>NW_021850197.1:5697-28503 GCF_003651465.1 Formica exsecta
GGCGCTTGAAAATTTTATATTACGTTGCATTTTTTGTGCATTCGGCTAAATCTCGCACCTGGTGATGATGTCATCTGAGCCCAGATGCATTGCAAAAGTTTTAAATTACTTGTATATTAACACAAATTAACCTTGATAATTATTCTTATATTTCACGATTTTGTCATGTTTTGACACGCGCGTTTGAATTCTGATATCTAGGATGGTGTCATCGCGAAGCAGCCGCACATCGGAGCTTGAAAATTTTATATTACGTTGCATTTTTTGTGCATTCCGCTAAATCTCACAGCTGGTGATGATGTCATCGCAGCCAAGATGCATCGCAAAAGTTTTAGATTACTTATATATTAGCACAAATTAACCTTGATAATTGTTCTTATATTTCACGATTTTGTCATGTTTATCGGTTTCGCCGCGGGTCCCTCTCCCCCTCTCCGCGGGTCCCCCTCCCCCTCTCCGCGGGTCCCTCGCCGACCGGTTAGGTTAGCAGGTCCCTCGCCTATCGGTTAGGACGCGGTCCCCCATCCCCCCTGTCCGCGGACCCCTCGCTTACCGGTTAGGACGCGATTCCCCGCGTGACGTCATACCCCCGCGCCGGTTTCCCCTCGCCCCTCACTCCCCCTCAGAGGACCTGCGTTAGTACCGGCCTAGCTATACTACTCGCGTTTTCGAAGAAGCCCTTCAGGACTTCGTAAAAGAGTGTCCCGATCTCAAAACGGAACCGGAAGATTTTAAATCGGCCTCCTAAGCCAATTTCCTGCTTATCCTGTGCCTCTTACAGACAAGGATTACCGCGTCTGTCCAGATATAGTGGATCTCGATCAATTTCACCATATCCTTCAAACCAGTCCAATTGGCTCCATTATTCCGTTTTTTGTCCCCGGCTGCCCTTTTCCTTTAGCCGTCCCTATTAAGGTCTTTTGGATGAAGTTCCCTTCTTCCTCCACGGTGCAACTCCAAGACCTTTAATAGTCCTCCTCCCCTTTTATCCCTACCGTCCAACTTTCATTCCTCTAATAATTTATTTTTAATAATTTTTTTTTATTTGGACTATTTATTGTAAATTTCCAACCGGAATTTAAATTTTAGTTTCCCTTTTAATTCCGGTTGATGTCCTCCGCATTTATTGTAACACCCGCGAGAATATAATTTTCCTTCACCTACATTCACACACACAAAAACAAGTACACCTTAGAATTTAAGAAAAGTATTTTTATTAATAAGATTTAAAAAAATCAAATTAAATGTTCCTTCGTTAAATTTTATCTTTCTTTTTTTCTTAAATCTTTCATTTCCAATTTTTTTGAATAAATGTAAAGTTAAATTTTAAAATCGAGTAATTTATTAACTCGACTTCCTTCGCGTTTGTCCAGAGGTAAATAGGATACGCCCTTCCGCTGACTCTTCCTTTCATTGAGTCTGGACGTAACATAAGTAATTTTGGGGGCTCGTCCGGGATTGTTATGTGCGATTTCCAAAAACGGGAATGAGTCGAAGTACTAGAGGAGGAAGCGATAAAGACGAAGTATAAAACTTTATAAACTCGCTCTAGAAGGAAATAGATTGAAATCTAAATCCAAATCCGAACCAAATACAATACACACATCTACACCGACATTATCTTCTAAATCAACCTGTAGACAAATTAATTTTGATTTAAACGAAACCTTAGAAAAAACTTTAATTGGCGAGACCACTAATACGCCCGAGCCAGATTCCGGTGATTCTCAAGACGTTACTATTACTAAACAAGTTAACGCGTTAGATAATATTACCGTTGAAAGCCTAGAAAGCGATTCAGACGAATCTGAAATAATGGCTAATAACCCGTTTGCAACCTTAAAATACGCGGTTGAAGCCGTTCCCTTCTTTGATGGGAACAATATTCCATTAAACTATTTTATTGAAGGATGCGAAGAAGCTAAATCTATGTTACCGGGAGAGGCTGAATCGCAATTCACTAAAATAATAAGAACTAGAATCGTTGGTGAGGCACGTCGAACCATACAAGACAGAAATTTCAATAATGTATCTGAATTAACGTCTTATTTAAAACAAGTCTACGGATCCTCTAAAAATGTTTACCAATTACAAGGGGAATTAGGCTGCATCTATCAGAAAAATGGAGAGGATGTAATCACTTATGCAAATCGAGTTAAAATGCTCGGAAAGCAAATTTTGGAGGGTTATAAGGGACCCGGAAACGCCTTGCCCGATCAACAAATTAAAGCATCATTAGAAAAAGATATGTGTAAATGTTTTATAAGGGGATTAAAACCCGAAATCGAACAAAGGATTGCGAGGAATTTGGATGTACAGAATACGGTTACCGATGCTTTAAGGATAGAAAGAGAGCTTCGAACAATGACAGATTTACGAGGGGAAGAGAGAGCCGACTCAGGCAAAAATATGGCGCAAACCATAAACCGGGGACGGGAAACTTGTCAAATCTGTTTTAAAGACGGGCATATAGCAAATAATTGCCGAAAACTCGCTCAACCTCACCTACAAAATTTTAATAAAACGGGATTGGGAACCGAAATTTTAATATGTCAAATTTGTAAAAAACGAGGACATAGTGCTGACAGATGTCGATTACGCGATCCTCAATCGCGACAACCAGTAAATGTAATTCAAGAAAGAACTATTATTTGCCAATTATGTTCCAAAACGGGACATAATGCAAAAACATGTCGACAAAATAATAATAACGACCAAATAAATAAAGCATCCTTAATCTGTCAGTGGTGTGACAAACCTGGCCACTCAGCCAATAATTGCTGGAAAAAACAAAATGAAGAACGTAATTTGGAAAATAAGCGAAAAATTATTTGTCAGAATTGCGACAGAATCGGACGCCCGAGCCAGATTCCGGTGATTCTCAAGACGTTACTATTACTAAACAAGTTAACGCGTTAGATAATATCACCGTTGAAAGCCTAGAAAGCGATTCAGATGAATCTGAAATAATGGCTAATAACCCGTTTGCAACCTTAAAATACGCGGTTGAAGCCGTTCCCTTCTTTGATGGGAACAATATTCCATTAAACTATTTTATTGAAGGATGCGAAGAAGCTAAATCTATGTTACCGGGAGAGGCTGAATCGCAATTCACTAAAATAATAAGAACTAGAATCGTTGGTGAAGCACGTCGAACCATACAAGACAGAAATTTCAATAATGTATCTGAATTAACGTTTTATTTAAAACAAGTCTACGGACCCTCTAAAAATGTTTACCAATTATAAGGGCATGCATTAGGCTGCATCTATCAGAAAAATGGAGAGGATGTAACTACTTATGCAAATCGAGTTGAAATGCTCGGAAAGTAAATTTTGGAGGGTTATGGGACCTGGAAACACCTTGCCCGATCAACAAATTAAAGCATCATCAGAAAAAGATATGTGTAAATGTTTTATAAGGGGATTAAAACCCGAAATCGAACAAAGGATTGCGAGAAATTTAGATGTACAGAATACGGTTACCGATGTTTTAAGGATAGAAAGAGAGCTTCGGACAATGACAGATTTACGAGGGGAAGAGAGAGCCGATTCAGGCAAAAATATGGCGCAAACCATAAACCGGGGACGGGAAACTTGTCAAATTTGTTTTAAAGACGGGCATATAGCAAATAATTGCTGAAAACTCACTCAGCCTCACCTACAAAATTTTAATAAAACGGAATTGGGAACCGAAATTTTAATATATCAAATTTGCAAAAAATGAGGACATAGTGCTGACAGATGCTGTTTACGCGATCCTCAATCGCGACAACCAGTAAACGTAATTCAAGAAAGAACTATTATTTGCCAATTATGTTCCAAAACGGGACATAATGCAAAAACATGTCGACAAAATAATAATAACGACCAAATAAATAAAGCATCCTTAATCTGTCAGTGGTGTGACAAACCTGGCCACTCAGCCAATAATTGCTGGAAAAAACAAAATGAAGAACGTAATTTGGAAAATAAGCGAAAAATTACTTGTCAGAATTGCGACAGAATCGGGCACGTCGCCAAAGATTGTCGCTCGAGAATAAATTCAAATTCGGCACCTAAAAATAATCTATTCTGTCGATACTGTAAAGAAGAAGGCCATCTCCTTGAAAATTGTCAATTAAGATTTTCGAGCAATAATCGCCGAAAAGAGCAAGACCAGGGAAACTACAACGGGCTCTCGACGTCGGGTGTGCAGCAAGGGCCCGAGCGGACTTCACACCCGCCTGCTCCACGGGAGGTCAAATAAACCGACAGAAACCAGATGTGCGGCCCGTGACAGTAAGCCTCACTAAACATGGTCGCGTGCCGACCGTACAGGTCAATCTTGACAAAATAACTCACATAACTCTTATGCTAGACACAGGATCAGGACCGAATATAATTAAAGAAAATTTTGTACCTGAAAATAGTAAATTAAATTTCGCAAATATTTTAAAATTAAACGGTATAAATAATTATCCTGTTTATATTCTGGGAGAAATTACATTGATTCTTTTCAAAACGCCTGTGTCCTTTCACATCGTATCTAGCGATTTTCCAATTCCACAATCCGGAATATTAGGAAATGATTTCTTTAAACAAACTTCTTCAAAAATCGACTACGCAGAAGGACATCTGGATATCTTTGGAATTAACGTACCTTTTTTCTCCCCGGAAACCATAGTAGTTTCACCAAGATCCGAGTCATTATTCTATGTAAGGGTAGGAAACGACAGAAAATTCTAACTCCGTTAAATGTGAGGAGGGAAATTACCAAACCTCTTCTGAAAAACTTGATAATCCAACCATTGGAGGAGGAAATTACCAAACCTCTCCAGAAAAAATTAATTCTAGAATTTCGGAGGGAAGTTTCCAAACCTCGACAGAAAATTCTGGCTCCGTCGATTGCGAGGAGGGAAATTACCAAACCTTATTACGCAATTCGACACAATCTAATCCTGAAGAAAGGAAAAATTTCTTAACCTCGCTGGATATTAAGTTTCCAAGAATTGGATTATCATCGGAAAATAATAATAATAATTGAAAATCCTCTCATGTCACAATAAAAGACCTCCTTGAGAAGGCACAAAAATATAAATTAAATATTAAAGATTTAAGCATCAAAAATAATCAAAACATCAAATGTAAAAATAAACCGTCTTCGAAAATTTCAACTGCTTTATTGCATAAATCTGAAGAAATTATAGATAAATTTATGCGAGAACGTAAATCGAAAAATAAAAAGGAGCAACAAAATAATATCGCAATTTCTGATCTGCATAATTGTTTAATAATATCCGAAGAACCGAAAGAAGATAGATTTACACAAATTATAGATTTATTGCGATTAGAACACTTGAATAAAAAAGAACAAGAGAACGTAATAAAACTAATAACAAACAGTCAAGATCGATTTTATATTCCCGGAGAAAAATTAACCGCGACTCATGTAATACAACATCAAATACCAACTACGGATGATCACCCAATTAATACTCGTCAATACAGATTTCCGCAAATACATAAGGAAGAAATAAATAAGCAGGTAGAGGAACTCTTAGAAGGAGAAATAGTAAAACATTCGCAGTCACCATACAATACGCCTATATGGATTGTGCCAAAGAAAGAAGATTCAAAGGGAAATAAACGTTGGAGAATGGTCCTCGATTTCCGCGCTTTAAACGATAAAACTATCGGAGATGCTTATCCTTTGCCAAATATTATTGACATATTAGATCAATTAGGAGGAGCGCAATATTTCTCAGTATGTGATCTTGCGTCCGGATTTCACCAAATAAAAATGGATCCTGCCGATAGTCATAAAACAGCTTTTACTACTCCATTCGGACATTACGAATTCGATCGAATGCCCTTCGGATTAAAAAACGCGCCTGCAACTTTTCAACGCTTAATGGATTTAGTACTAACGGGATTACAAGGCGAGGAATTATTTGTTTACATGGATGACATTGTTATTTACGCAACTTCTTTAGAAGAACATGAACAAAAATACAACGCATTAATAGAGCGACTTCGTAAAACTAATTTAAAATTACAACCTGATAAACGTGAATTTTTAAAAACCGAAGTAACATATCTAGGGCATGTAATCGGCAGAGACGGAGTAAAACCAGATCCGAAAAAATTAGAAGCAGTACGACATTTTCCAAGACCAAAAACACCGAAAAATATTAAACAGTTTTTAGGCCTTGCCGGATATTATCGACGATTCATATCAAATTTCTCTAAATTAGCAAAACCACTAACGAATTTATTAAAGAACGATACTCGTTTTGAGTGGACATCTGAACAAGAAGAATCATTCGAAATTTTAAAGCAGAAATTATGTGAAGAACCAGTATTGCAATATCCTGATTTTTCTAAATCATTCATTTTAACCACCGATGCTTCCGGAATAGCCGTGGGAGGAATACTTTCCCAAGGGGAAATAAACAAATATCGACCGATCGCTTACGCCTCTAGAACCCTCACAGACAATGAATTGAAATATGACACATACGAAAAGGAAGCGTTGGCCATAATTTATTGCGTCAAACATTTTCGACCGTATTTATATGGAAGAAGATTTACACTCGTCACAGATCATAAACCATTAATGTGGTTCAAAAACGCGCAAGATGCAAATATGCGAATACTCCGTTGGAGATTAAAATGATCACAGTACGATTACGATGTAATATACAAAGCCGGCAAAATTAATGTAAATGCAGACGCTTTATCGAGAAACCCTATAAACCTGGAGGAAATTGATTGCAAAATAATAAAAGATCGAAAATTGCTAAATCCAAACAACCCTGAAGATGGATAATTAATTGCTGAATTATTAGAAAAATCTGATAGCGAAGAAGAAGAAGAAGAAGAAGAAGAAGACGACAACTTCCATTTATATCTTTCGGATATCGAAGAAACTAAAGAAATAATACCGGAAAATGATTTATTTGATAATACTACTGATACCCTTCCATTTACACCTGCAGAATTAAACGAACCAGACTATTCGCTGATTACTGAAAAGGCTTTAATTCATGATCACCCTGGACAAAATAAAATTCAAACAAGAAGTCAGACAGTAAAACAAAATATTGAACAAAATAAAATAGAAGTCAGACAGTAAAACAAAATATTGAAAATAAAATAATTAAAGATTTGCATAATAATGTAGAAGAAATTGAAGAAATAGTAGAGAGAAATGATCCGCCGGATAAAGAATTTGACAGTGAAAGGGAAGACGAAGAAAAAAATGAGGAAGATATTATTAACAAAAATTTAAAGGCGAGAAAATTAAAACCTATAATCACCGAAGATAAAATAATCAGGAGCAATATTATAGACTCTCGCGAATTATTATTTTTACGGAAAGACAATGTAACATATTTTGTCGACACTCACGGGAACCTATTAGATTCAGGATCTTTGAAACTTTTCGAACGAAATGGACTCCCGAACTTAAAACCTCTCGACTTAGGTCAGGCTAAAGCCATAAAGTATAAGAACTATCACCACGTGGCTTTGCCGATTAGTGAGGCACAGCGGGAGGGACCCACAATGACTCTCGACCGAATGACTACAGACATACGTGATTTACGAAACGTAACTGAAAATTTGAAATTAGAAACTCTCAGTATTGCAAAAACTGAGTATGTCCCATGGAACATGGGCATTCATCGACGCGCCTACTAAACTAATAATTTGTAATGGACTAATTAAATATCCTCCAAAGGATTTACGCCCTGTTATAATTGGCAAAATGCATTGTTCACCAACTGCAGGACACCGGAGCGTTTCAAAAACATATAACAGAATAAAACATAATTATTATTGGGAAAATTTAAAATCTGATGTTCAAAAATATATACAACAATGTTTGCAGTGCCAACTGAAAAAACTTGTTCGAGTTAAAATGAAACAGCCTATGATAATTACAGACACTCCTGGATCATCTTTTGATAAAGTAGCTATGGACATTGTAGGCCCACTGCCTAAAACACAGAGAGGGAATGAATACATCTTAACATTACAAGATCAACTAACTAAATTTTGCATGGGAATACCGTTACAAAATCAAACCTCTGAAACAATCGCAGAAGCTTTCGTGGACCGTTTTATTTGCGTGTTCGGATTACCAAAGGCAATATTAATAGACCAGGGAAGAAACTTCATTAGCGAATTAATGAGAAAACTCGCTAAAGTATTTAAAATTCGCAAATTTCGCACTACAGCCTTTCATCCTCATTCAAACGGATCATTAGAGAGATCACACCACGCATTAGGAGAATATCTAAAACAATACGCGAACGAGCAAAAACAGTGGGATCGATGGATCAGTTTAGCAATGTTTAATTATATCACTAGTGTCCATGAAGCAACAAAACATACGCCATATGAATTAGTCTTCGGAAAAATAGCAAGAGTTCCCTCGAATGAACTGCTGGTTCCAGAGGACAAATTGGGCAATTATGACGAATATTTAATAAATCTTGTAACACAACTCCATACGATTCAGGGTAACGCTCGTGAAAATGTAATCGAAGCGAAACATAGATCGAAAAAATATTACGATAAAAAGATCAACCCTCAAACCTTCAAACCAGGAGATCAAGTATTTTTATTAAAGGGACCAAAGCCTGGAAAATTTGGAGACCATTACACTGGACCTCACGAAATCTTGGAAATATTGAATAAAAATAATGAAAAAATTAAAATAAAAAAGAATAGCGACGAGAAATCTCTTTTATTATAATCGAAAACTTCGCGTTTCGTAAGCGAGAGTACGAACTAGAAAAGCCAGCGACTTTTCTATCACGAGAGTTTAGACGATATAATAACACACTGTCACGGAGTTCATGATAGAGTGCTCCCGGCGGTTCCCCGAGAGCTTTTATACAACCGTTCTTTTGGTGATTCTAGAACATTCTATGTGTTTTTCGCGCAAGATGGAGCCGGTAGTTGTTTTCGATGATTAGGAAAAATATAACGTTGTTATTCGCATTTGTTTGTAATTTCAGCTCTCTCGGGTGACCGCTGCGTGGCCCGCTTCGAACGGCACGAGCGATGCCGCGGGTCTGGCATGATTCGTGCAGCGCCGCTGTTAACGCCTGATCTGATTTGCGGCGAGCCGTGCGCCGCGCGAGATGGCCGCTAACGCGCCAATTTTCGAGCGCTCCCTTTGGAGACGCTCAATCTCAAACATCCCGCCCGCCTCGCCGAAACTCCGGCGACATAGCACAGCGCTGGTTAGCACCCCGTGGGCCCCCGGATGGCGCGGCCCTGCGACTAGCCGTGAATGAACGGCGCCGCGAGTTACGCACGATGCTCGCGTATGATCCACGTGGTCGATCGGCGACAAGTGTGGTCGATGCGCGAGAATTGTGCAGTGCGTGGTGGAGTGCTATGGTGCGTCGGAGTGTCCACCGAGGCGAGACGGGAACGAGGCGGAGATATCGTGGCGTGAGACAGTGATCGGTGAGTATGAGTGATTTAATCGCATCGGTAGCGCTAATTATGATTCCCAGCGTAGGAGATACGGCGCGAGGCTCACCTAACCTCACCTGAGCCGCGTGACGCCGAATTCCACGCCTGGCTCGTGGACGCGGGGAGCGAGACGCGGGAGCGCGAGCTGGAATTTCGCAGCTGATCGACTGTGCGAGAGGCCGCAAAAGACGCCAGGTAATTTTTATGCAATTTTGCTTACACGCTCATGTTGATTATGCCAGTCGTATGGCAAATTGATGCGTATACTTCGCGTATGCTCGGCGAAGTGTATTGTGCTCGAATCGATAATTGCTGTCTTATTATAAATGTTTCCCTTTTTAAAAACACATGTACATATTTACATTGCAAAATACGGATATTTACGCACAATATGCCTCGCAGTTATGTAATATATAATGCACTGTACAATTAATTTAGCTTGTTGTTTTTTTGCAGCCCCACGGGTGGGCTCGTCACGCGAGGTGCGCGGGCTCGTTTTCCTGCTTGTCGGAGCGGCCCTCCGGCAGGAGGACGATCTTCGCGATGGGGCGCGTCAGCTCGGATGCTGCGGTGCGGAGGGTGACCACGCGGGTCCGTCCGTCGGCTCCCGGGTGTACGCTCGTGATCCGGGCGAGAGGCCATCGTGTTGGCGGTTGTAATTTCAGCTCTTTCGGGTGACCGCTGCGTGGCCCGCTTCGAACGGCACGAGCGATGCCGCGGGTGTGGCGTGATTCGTGTAACGCCGCTGTTAACGCGTGATCTGATTTGCGGCGAGCCGTGCGCCGCGCGAGATGGCCGCTTACGCGCCAATTTTCGGGCGCTCCCTTTGGAGACGCTCAATCTCAAACAATATATAAAAAAAAATATATATATATAAGGAGAAAAAAAATTTTATACAATAATAATAACACACACACAAATATATATATTAAAGGACAAATATTTAAATAAACAGAACGATAAATAATTTTCAGATGGATTCCAGATTGAGAGGAATAATTACTATAATAATTTTAATGACGGGATTACAATCAGCTTATGGAATAATTGGATATGACTACGGTTCAGCCTCGGCTAATCTTACCACATTATCATTATTAAATATAGAGAAATGTGATATTCCGCAACAAAACGTAAATTGCAGCAGAACTTACATCCAATTATTACAAATCAACGAATTTGAATCTGTAAAGGTTACGTAATGCAAAGTCGAGGTCGACCGATTAATTAGGAAATGCGGAATGTTCTCTCATAGCATGGATGTCTTTAACGGAAAATACGCATACGTGCAAGAAATGTCTCGTGAAGGGTGCCGACGCACGAACACTTACGGAACTTTCCAATTAGCCGGAACTTATATAACTGGACTTAAATCATACCAAACCGCGACCCGCCCCGTAATACTAGCCGGTCACGTAGATACAGATGGATCGTGTACTGGAGGAGCGTATTCCGACCCTTACGGAACATGGACGGATGCCGTCGTATTGGGAAGTATCAAAATCACGTTGCAAGATTATACAGCCGATGTACGAATAAACACTAATCGAGTGCAGCTTAGATCCGGAGTAGCTTGCGAACTAAGTGCCACTTATTGTTCTGACATAGAGGGAGGGGATACCTTTTGGGACCCCGTACCCGCAGATACCTGCAAATTCTCTAGCTACGAGATACTTTATGAGGGCCATGCCGACAAAATCATCGCTAATATAAATCAACAAGCCCAGGTAGTTTACTCCTTGACCACACAAAATACCATCTTTGCTTTAACCAGTAGAGGGAAATATATAACCTGTGGATATACTCTTACACGTACAGAGCATCCAAAATTAATAATTTTTGAGACTTCACCCGGTGTTGCCATCTTTAATAAACAAACCCGTGTAGCAAATCTTGATATCTTCACTTACATGAATTCTAAATTCGTGTATGTTGAAAAACATATTCGCACGCAGATAAACCAATTGTACAGAAACATTTTATTGCAACAATGTAATCTGGAGCAACAAATGTTGCAAAATGCATTGGCTATAGCCACTCAATCACCAGACATTTTCGCATATCATTTAATGAAGGGACCGGGATATATGGCATTACGGGCTAGGGAAGTAATTCATATAGTAAAACGCGTACTGGTCGAAGTAAGACTCGCACGAGTAGAGGAGTGTTACGACCAACTACCTGTATTACGAGGAAACAAAACGCACTTTTTAACGCCTCAAACTCACATCCTATTACGCCAGGGAACACAAACCGCATGCAATGCATTTGCTCCGTCAATGTATCTTTTAGGCGACTCGTGGTATAAACTCACGCCTAAACCGATAGATACTTTACCACCAACAATCATTAGGCTTTTAACAAAACCTACATGGAAATATGTCAGTCCCGGATCGCTAGCTACTAGCGGGATATATACCGAAACTGACCTGGAGGACCTAAAGGATCATATAATGTTCCCCGCTGAGCGTCCGGCCGTACTCAATACGGTGGCAAGGGGCGTAATGGGAAGGTCCACATCTTTACAAGGAGGTTCAATTTCCAATCTTTTAGATAAGAATGCAATAGAAAAAATAGCTATTTCTACATGGCGAAAATTCTGGGATAAATTTTTGATTCTCGGAAATATCAGCGCCGGAATAATGGGAATATATCTAGGCATAAGAATTTTCAAATTAATACTGGACACAATAGTGCACGGATATGCTCTACATACTGTATATGGATGGTCCATATACTTGCTGGGAGCCGTATGGGATTCACTTACTCAACTATTACTGCATTTGAGAGTAAGGCGCCCGCCGCCAGTTCGAGTGCCTACTGCTCCGATTTCTGACTGTCAGAATCAGGCCGTTTATACCGAAATCAAGAGAGAGTCAGACCGCCAGTTCGGCCTACTGCTCCGATTTCTGACTGTCAGAATCAGGCCGTTTATACCGAAATCAAGAGAGAGTCAGACGGAACCTATTCTTCTCTTCCCGCTAGAGAAGCTACTACCTACACATTTCAACTCAGAGAATAAAAGGGCTTGAAGAAAGGAACTCTACCCCCCCCCTTTTTTTCTCTCTTTCCTCACTCCCCTGACTTTCTTCACTTTCCTGCTCCCTTTAAAGGAAAACTCTCTTATGTATATATATGAAAAAAAGGGGAGGAAACAAAATATATATATATATATAAAGACATAGAGAGATCATTGATATTAGCATATCTTAGCGTCTATCATTTAGTAATGATAATAACAAAATTATCCTATAAAAAGAGGAGGAAACTATTAGAATTAAGCAATACTTTGATTTACGCCCTAAAGAAACCTTTAAGCTACATGTTTCCGTTTATAAAATATAAAGTAAAAGCATATCTGTTAATCAGCGATTACTCATTATAGACAATGGAAATCAAATCAATCGACACCAGACAACTAGCTTGCAAACGTCTAGCAGTGAAAATCACGCATGTGGAATCACCACTACTTTTCTGGATGCGACTTAGAGATAACGAAAGAGACTTGGAAAATTTAGAAGAAGATCTCAACTTTCGGATGACAGGATGCGTCAACTTGCCTCTCGAATCGCGAAAGATAAAACGGAGGAAAGCCGTCGCTATTAAAGATGATGGATTCTGGCATAGAGGATTAATAACTAAAATTACAGAAACTAGAGACATGGTTGAAGTCTTTCTTAAAGATATCGGTACGAAGATTATTCTGCCGATATACGAAATTTACAAGCTAGAAGATGAATTCAAGGAACCACCGTGGCAAACAATTGCATGTGGCTTGCCTTATACGAGCTGCATAACCCCTACCTCAATATGGCCTAGCGACACGAGAGAATTTTGCCGGTTCATGGCAGAAGAACACAAAGGGTGGATAAAGATAATACAACCTCTTTGGGAAGGGGCTGCCTTAGTAGAACTGCAAATACGAGTAGACAGTTTTTATGGATCTTATGACTTCAAGAATGCATTGATTCGGTTCGGTCTTGCCCGGCAAAGCACAAAAAAGATCGAGCATGTGTTTTCCTGCGTATAAGAACAACGGAGAACACGTGCACATATGGACGTGCGGATCTACCCTACCCTGAATGAATTTATAAAAAAAAGGCTTATTTTTACCCATACATTATATTCTTGTATTCTTCGCTATTAACACTATTTACTCTTGTGTTATCAAAATCTATATGTATATATGTATACATATAGATCAACGTGTAATATCCTTACCAACATTATCCATTAGAATAATTATTAATTATAAGGAGAAAATAGAACCATTTTACTTTTTTTTCTGTTGTATTATCGACGATTATCGATTACAGTAAAATGCCAGCGTACCATTGCCTCATGCTGACCCCTGAATTCCAAGAAGAAGAACACGAGGCACTTGACGGTGTACGACCGCAGGACCATCCCGAAACCTATGGATACCTGACGGAACTACGATGCGTCAAGCTGATGGAAAATTCGCTTTTCCAACACCCCAGCGATAGTTACAAGGTCTGCTGCTTTTGTTATATTTGTATGTCTGACGAACAAAAAGAAGGATATACAATGGTGCCGCCGCACAATCTAGTACACAAAAATTCAGCCGAGACTCAAACGAATTGCACCATATGCAACAAATTGATCGTAAGAATCAAACCAGCAAGCGAATGTAGAGCCTGCATTGTAATATATCTACATACTCCCACTTAGTTAGGGCCGTTCGGCGCTGCGTTGCTAAGGAGCGAGCAGTAAGAGGGGGAACTATAGGCGTGAGTCAAGAAATCCGGTCGAAAGTTGCAACTAACTCCCAGCACTGATATATATAATCCGGTGCCAGCCGTGAAAAAAGAAAGTCATACCAGGATCGATACCAGGACCGAAACGAAATTTACCGGACAAAATTTACCGGAATAAATAATAGAATATTTGCGCAAATGTAACTATGCTCGGCTCTTAATTTGCCCAGTTTCCTTTGTTTAATAATAATAATATTATTATTAGCCAATAATTTCGCGTAATTCAATTAGTGATAATTGATAATAATATTATCACGATATTATACATGCTTTTCTTCATGTTATATGTTGATTGCAGATTAAGTTTGCGATACAACGCCATTTGGTAGTAAAAACGGGACGAACTTTTGCATCAATCTAATATAAAATATGTATATCAAATATTTTAATTAACAAAAATTAGAAAAGACAAAAACGCGTTGCAAAATCAGAGAAGATGCCATTGACAATTCTACAATAGAAAAGCATGATATGTCGAAAATGCTTCTTATTTTTTGCCATTTCTAAAATTTCGCAAAATGCATAAAATACAACTAATCACGGCAATTTTTTTTTTAAATGCTCGTTTAAATTTAATCTTTCAAATGACATAGAAATGTTACACGTTTTTGAAGTTGATTGTAGATTGAATTAACGATAAAACGCTATTTATTAGTAAAAACAGGTTGAACTTTTGCATCAGCCTAATACATTTCAAATTTTTGATGTGATATTTTAATGTAAAATATGTATAATGGAATTGTAATAAAATCTCTTTATAATATCAGGTGATTGCTATAAAACTTATATGTACATACATACGTATATACATCCCCATGTACATAAATATACATATACGTATATGTGTGCGTGCGTGCGTGCGTGCGTGTGTGTGTGTGTGTGTGTGTGAGGGGGGGGTGTCGTTGTAATAAAATCTGAATTTAAAAAATATTTCTTTAATTATATTACAGATTATATAATTTTTAGGTATATGTTCAAATATAATGTAATTTCGCGCAATATTTCCACAAAAATCAATAAAAATCATGTGAATAAGATGATATATGAATAAGATTTACAGATTATTATTTGATTATTATAAACGTTCTATAATTGTTGAAATTCATATTGTTTGATATAATTTGATATTATTATTATTGTTCTTTGATTGTTATTTCATTGTTATTTTACTGTTATTTAATTGTTATTTATACATTACTTTATGTGTGATTATTAAGATTTAAAAATATTAAAAATTACGATGATAATAATATATTACAATGATAGAAATGTGCAATTCACGAAAAGTAATTAAAATAATTCTTTATTTTTATTTCAAATTCAAACAGAATACAAATTTTTTTTATACTCACAATGTCGAATCATACATTTGGACATTTTCAAGCACTTCGTTCGATGTTAGCAGATCAATCGCGTTTAAATTGTCAAGCTCAATAAGTTTATCTCAGGATTGCTTTTGGATGTATCATTATTAGAGGGATCAAATGATTTTTCCATATTCAAAGTTTGACAATTAATTAACCTGAAAGGTAAATAATAAACAATATAAAAATGTATATACAACTGTTGCATCCGGTGGACTCCACGATTCTTTTCTTTCATAGAACTCTTTCACTGATATAAAAAATTAAGCTCTGAAACCTTTCTGCACACGACGTAACCAATAAACAAGGAGATATCTAGCAGGCGAGACAAATCTTTTAGAACGATACAATTTTTTAACTATGAGACGGATCAATAAATATTCCGGGACTAAAACCCACGTCAAAGATTCTAAAATTTTAAACAAAGATAAGAGACCCTCCAACGCTAGAAATCTAGACCATGTGCGTACGGAAAACAAACAGATGAATGAAATATTCAACTCTAAGGTCCGCGCGACGGGCTTAAGGGTTTAAAACAAAGAACAAGGAGAGGGACACGGACGATGGTTTACAGATGAAACCAAACTCCGTAAGCAGAACTCGCGATACTTGACACCGTGTGCTTGCCTGCCAGACCACCCTCTTGTGTTATCTGTTTGAGATAAATTTCAGCGGGAATAATAAAAATGTCAACTTAGCCGATCATAACGGACTCTCCAATAGGCTGGACTTAACTTCTAAAAACAAAAGCCTACACCAATAGGCGCAATTTCTGGACCTTCTGCTGGAAGGGTAGCACCTCCTACTCATGAGAGGGGTAAAATAGTGAAGATTTGATTTGTTAAAAGTGAGAACCAGATCTGGGAAAATATATATATATCGGCCCATGAATCAAGTCCATCGCAGGACTCGGAATGCGTTGACGCGACCGTTCGCGAATCTTATTGTCAAATTAAAAAGACTTAGGAGTAAGGCTGACTCACTACACCCAAGCTCACAATCCAGCAAGGTCGTAATCTCCCCCCTTTCCCCTTACTATTTCTCTATTACTAATTAAATCTTCATAATGTATTAACCAGTCAGAACCTAAATGTTAACGATAAAATCTTTCCCTTGCATTCTGACTGATGTCCTCCGTATTAATGTAACACCCGCGAACTAACACACATACTCACACACACTCAGACGAAAACTAATATTATTTTTTTTTTCTTATATATAATCATGTATACCCATCATTCATTTTAAAATTGAATAAATTTATATTTGTTAATTAAAACCAAAATAACTCTTTATTAACCCCCACTCATTTCTAGTAGAAAGATCGCACTTGGTCCCATCCCGCGTAAAAGAGATTAAATTCTCTGACCGAAAAGGGACCGCCGAGCGAACTTCCGAAAACAGTGTAATAGCGACTCAGTCGCTTACCTGCTTTTCGGTCCTGTCAGTTCGTTCGACCCGATTTCAAACGCCACGAGACGTTTGACTTCGGGATAATAAAAGATAGTTGTTGCGCCCTTCCGTCGACACATCCTTCCCCGAGTCTGAACGTAACATACTGTTCTTTAAATTTTGGGGGCTCGTCCGGGATTGTAATGTGCGATCTTTTAAACTGGAATGAGTAAAGGGACAAGAGGTACAGCTGATAAAGACGAAGTAGAACGAAATTTTCAGCTTGCTCAGGAAACATACAATCGAACAAAATCTAACAAATCAGAAACACATCACACTTCCACTCCTAATAAAACCACTAAAAACATTAATTTTTCATTAGACGAAACGGTAATTGAAAAAGATTTTGAAAAAAGATTTAGCGAAACTAACTTCGCCGATTCCTGCGATAAGACTATTTTATCTGAATTTAATAAATCTGAAAAAACGGAAAGCCCGAGCGGTACCGGCAGCAATATGACTCAAAATAATCCTTTCGCTACCTTGAAATACGCGGTCGAAGCCGTCCCTTATTTTGACGGTCAAAATATTCCATTAAATTATTTTATCGAGGGATGTGAAATAGCAAAATCTATGTTGCCTAGTGAGGCTGAATCACAGTTTACCAAAATAATAAGAACCAGAATAATAGGGGAGGTTCGCCGAACTATACAAGGTCAAGATTTTAATAGCGTTTCCAAATTAACTAAATATTTAAAACAAATTTACGGACCAGCAAAAAATGTTTATCAATTACATGGGGAATTGGGTTGTATATATCAAAAGAAAGATGAAGATGTAATTATTTATGCAAATAGAGTAAAAATTCTCAGAAAACAAATTTTAGAAGCATATAGAAGTTCGGGAAACGTGACATCTGACCAAAATATTAAAACATCATGAGAACAGGACATGTGCAATTGTTTTATTAGAGGGCTAAAACCAGAAATTGAGCAGAGTTGCAAGAAATTTACTAGATGTACAAGAGCCGACGCTATAAGGATAGAGAGAGAGCTCCGAGCAATGACAGATTTACGACAGGGAATAGATAGCATCTCAGGTAGACAGAAAACACTAACAATCTAAAAGAAATTTGTCAAATCTGCTATAAGGAAGGACATGTAGGTAGTAACTGCAGAAAATATTTACAAACCTCTCAGCAAGCTAACAAGCAGACTGATCTAGGAACCGCAATATTAGTTTGTCAAATTTGTAAAAAACGTGGGCATGGAGCAGAGAAATGTCGTTTCCGCGATCTACAAATCCGACGATCGGTAAATGTAGTTCAGGGAAGAATAATAGCTTGCCAATTATGCTTAAAATCTGGTCATGATGCAAAATCTTGCCGACAGAATAATACAACCAACAACAATAAAAATTCGGTAATTTGTCAATGGTGCGAAAGACCCGGCCATTCTGCAAATAATTGCTGGAAGAAACAGAATGAACAACGTTATACGGAAAATAAAGCTCGTGTAACTTGTCAAATTTGAAACAACTTCGGACATATTGCTAAAGATCGTCGATCAAAACTAAACCAGCAAACGGGATCTAGGAATTCTTTATTCTGCCGCTATTGCAAGGAGCAAGGTCATCTTCTCGAAAATTGTCAATTACGCCATGCCAGTAACTTTCGAAAAAAGGAAAATAATCAGGGAAACTACAACGGCCCCTCGACGTCGGGTGCACAACAGGGGTCCGAACGAGAGCTGCACCCGTCCAAAACTCAGGTAGCCAAGTAGACAAGGACAGAACTACCATAAGGCCCGTGACTGTAAATCTCGACAAACATAGTCGCGTGCCTACCGTTCAAATTAACATCGATAACTTAGCTACTCGTATAACTTTTATGCTAGACACGGGATCTGGACCTAATATAATTAAAGAAAATCTCGTTCCCGAAGAAATAAATATTAATTACACTAATATCCTCAAATTGAATGGCATAAATAATTATCCTGTGTATACCTTAGGTGAAATTACATTAACTCTTTTTGAAATACCGGTTATATTTCATATTGTATCTAACGATTTTCCAATTTTACAATCCGGCATATTAGGAAACGATTTCTTTAAACAAACTTTATCGAAAATAGATTACGCACAAGGGCACTTGGATGTCTCCGGAATCAACATACCTTTCTTATCACCTGAAGCCATTATAGTAGCTCCGCGATCCGAATCATTATTTTATGTAAGAATAGAAAATCCAGAACTAAAAGTAGGATATATACCGAGACTAAAGGTGGCACATGGAATTTATTTGGGAGACACCATCGTGGAGAACGTTGCTGGAAAAATATATTTAAATGTTATAAGTACTTTAGATGAAGAGGCGGAAGTACATGTTCCGACTTTGCGCCTAAAACCATTGGGCGAACTATTAGACGACCATAATTCTAATATCGAGACTGTAAGCAGCTCAAAAGAACCAATCAATAAGAAAAAAGAAACTACTCACGAATTTGACGATTATGAAAATGATATGAATATTGAAAATCAAGGTGGAAATGTAGATGAAGAAAATATTATTATCGAAGAAATAAATTATGAAGACAAAGAAAAAACTTTAAATAAAGAAAAAAATAAAAATAAGAATAAAATTAAAAATGAAGACGAGATAAAAAATAAAACTGAGAGGAAAAATAAAAAATCAGACGAAAATCCTTAAAGAGGGAAATTACCAAATCTCTCCTAAAAATTTAATTAATTTAAAATCCCTCAAAGAGAGAAATTATCAATCCTCTCAAGAAGGGAATAATTCTAGGATTTCGGAGGGAAATTTCCAAACCTTGTCAGAAAATCCTAGCTCCGTCGATTGCGAGGAGGAAAATTACCAAACCTCACTACGTATTTCGGCAAAATCTCATTCCAAAAAAGGGAGATGTCCTTCATCCTCCCTGGATATTAAATTTCCTAAAGTTGGATTATTTAAAGAAGAAAACGATAATAAATTAAAAACCTTTCATGTTACAATAAAAGACCTCCTTGAAGAAACTCAAAAATATAATTTAAATATTAAAAATTCGAATCTACGAAATATGAAAAATAAAAATAAACCGTCTTCAAAAATCTTTATATCTTTGTTGAATAAATCTCAAGAAATTTTAGAAAAATTTATGCGAAAACGCAAAACAAGATATAAAAGAAAACAAGAAGTTGAAAATTATAATTTGCATAATTGTCTAACAATCTCCGAAGAAAAAGGAAAGAATCGTATTACAGACGCTTTATACCGAATTTTTCAAAATTTGCCAAACCATTAACAAATTTATTAAAAAACGATACCCGCTTTGAGTGGACATCCGTGCAGGAAGAATCTTTTGAAATTTTAAAACAAAAACTATGCGAAGAACCAATACTGCAATACCCAGATTTTTCTAAGCCATTCATTCTAACGACCGATGCATCTGGAATAGCCGTTGGAGGAATATTATCACAAGAAGAGATAAATAAAGACCTACCGATAGCATACGCCTCACGAACCTTAACAGATAATGAATTAAAATACGATACATACGAAAAAGAAGCGCTGGCTATTGTATATTGCGTTAAACATTTTCGACCATACTTATACGGAAGAAAATTCACTTTAGATACAGATCATAAACCATTGATGTGGTTTAAAAACGCACAAGACGCAAATATGCAAATACTTCGTTGGAGATTAAAATTAGCAGAATATGATTATGAAGTTGTATACAAAGCGGGAAAAACAAACGTAAACGCAGACGCATTATCAAGAAATCCTGTAAATATCAAAGAAATAGATTGTAAAATTATAAAAAACAAGAAACTTTTAAACCCAGATAACTTAAACATTTTCGACCATATTTATACGGCAGGAAATTCACCTTAGTCACAGACCATAAACCTTTGATGTGGTTTAAAAACGCACAAGACGCAAATTTGCGAATACTTCGTTGCAGATTAGAATTAGCAGAATATGATTATGAGGTTGTATACAAAGCGGGAAAAACAAACGTAAACGCAGATGCATTATCGAGAAATCCTGTAAATATCGAAGAAATAGATTGTAAAATTATAAAAAACAAGAAACTTTTAAACCCAGATAACCCTAAAGATGCACGATTAATTGCCGAACTATTAGAAAAATCCGATAGCGAAGAAGAAGAAGAAGGAGATGACGATTTCAATTTATATCTTTCCGATATGGAAGAAAACAAAGAAATAATAGCTGAAAGCGATTTATTAAATAACAATAACGATACTCTTCCATTTACACAAACAGAAATAAACGAACCAGATTATTTATCAATTACCGAAAAAGCTTTAACACACGATCCTCCTAAACAAAATAAAATTCAAACGAGAAGCCGAACTGCAAGGCAAAGTATTGAGCAAAATAAAATAATCAACGAATTGCATAGTGACGAGGGAGAGATCGAAGAAATCGAAGAAAGAAATGATCCGCCTGATAAAATTTCTGACAGTGAAAAAGAAGACGAAGAAGAAAACGAATAAGATATTATTAACAAAAATTTAAAATCAAGGAAAACGAAACCTGCATTTATTGAAAATAGAATAACTCATGGTAACGTTATAGACTCTCGGGAATTATTATTTTTACGAAAAGATAATATGGTATATTTTGTCGACACCCAGGGAAGACCTTTAGATTCAGGCTCACAAAAACTTTTCGAACGAAAAGAGCTTCCAAACCTAGGATCTCTTGTTCTAGGAAAGGCCAAGGCCATAAAACATAAAAACCATTATCATGTGGCTTTACCTGTCAGCGAAGAACAACGAGAAGGCCCTACGGTTACTCTTAAACAAATTGTTAAAATCTTAACAGACTTACGGAAAATAACCGAAGATTTAAAATTAGAAACATTTAGTATTGCAAAAACCGAGTTTATTAATAATGTTCCATGGAATGACGTCAAATCACATATACAATCAATATTCATCGACGCTCCTACTAAAGTTATTATTTGTCACGGACTAATTAAATATTCACCGAAAGATTTACGTTCCGTTATAATCAGTGAAATGCATTGCATACCAACGGGAGGACACCGTGGAGTCACAAAAACTTACAACCGAATAAAACATAATTATTACTGGGAAAACTTGAAAGCAGATGTTCAACGGTACATACAACAATGTTTACAATGTCAACTGAAAAAACTTGTACGAGTCAAAACGAAACAACCAATGATAATCACAGACACACCAGGATCTTCTTTTGATAAAGTAGCCATGGATATCGTAGGCCCTTTACCTAAAACTGAAAGGGGAAACGAATACATTCTAACATTACAAGACCAACTAACTAAATTTTGCATGGGAATACCATTACCGAATCAAACCTCCGAAACCATCGCAGAAGCTTTTGTAGATCGATTTATTTGCGTCCTTGGAGCACCAAAAGCAATATTAACAGATCAAGGCAGAAATTTCCTTAGCGATCTAATAAAGAAAATTGCAAAATTATTTAAAATTCGTAAATTTCGCACAACAGCCTTCCATCCTCAATCAAACGGATCATTAGAAAGATCACATCACGCATTAGGCGAATATTTAAAACAATACGCGAATGAACAAAAACAATGGGATAGATGGATTAGCCTTGCCATGTTCAATTATAATACGAGCGTACATGAAGCAACAAAGCACACTCCATATGAGCTGGTTCCCAATCGCTTAAGAGGATGCCGGAGCGACGGGAGAACTCCGACGGGTGAACGCCCCCATCTAAGTGTAACTAAAAGTGTCGGTATATTACCAACGCTTTAT
>NW_021850198.1:0-205 GCF_003651465.1 Formica exsecta
CTATATAAATAAAACTCTATTATTGTGAGATAATATAAAAAAAAAAATAAAAAATATTTAAAGGAAAATACTTAAAATAAAAAATACTTTGTCTTTTTTGGTATCTTCTATGGCACTTCATTTATCTTCTTTGGCATCCTCGATGGCACTTTATCAAGAAACGCGGTAGCGTCTCGCTAAGTATATCTTTCGTCGTCTTTTTGTT
>NW_021850199.1:0-286 GCF_003651465.1 Formica exsecta
CTATTACCAAAAACTAGCATGCTAGCACGCACAGCAACACGCAGCCATGAAGTAAGAGAGAAAGAGATCGAACTCCGTAAAACAAAAGTGGTCCTGATTCGTGGCACCTAATAGGGAGGAAATCTGCTGAAAGGAATAGTTTCTTATGAATAGACGCCATTTGCAATTATCAACCTTACCCGACCAGTCCGGCTTTACCTCAGTTTTGTGTGGACGTGTTTCATCGCGTTTTTACGTGTGAAATATATTTTTTTGGAAAGTATTCTCTTAAAGACAAGACAAAAAA
>NW_021850200.1:0-226 GCF_003651465.1 Formica exsecta
CAATACATAAATTGATAACTATTGCTATAAATTTATTAGTATTACTCATTTTTTTGGCTCAATATCTCAACAAATATTTATTATAAGTTTAATAACATTCTGTTAAAAGAAAAATTTGTTATTGGCCCATTAATTTGTTTATGAAAATTATTTGTTAAATTAATTTATTAAGAATAAAAATATACATATTTTTATAAACGCATTAGTAAAATATAGGTATACATGT
>NW_021850201.1:0-406 GCF_003651465.1 Formica exsecta
CGTGAAATATAAGAATAATTATCAAGGTTAAATTGTACTAATATATAAGTATTATTTAAAACATTTGCGATGCATCTTGACTGAGATGACATCATCACCAGGTGTGAGATTTAGCGGAATGCACAAAAAATGCAATGTAATATAAAATTTTCAAGCGCCGATGTGCGGCTGCTTCGCGATGACATCATCCTAGATATCAGAATTCAAACGCGCATGTCAAAACATGACAAAATCGTGAAATATAAGAACAATTATCAAGGTTAATTTGTGCTAATATACAAGTAATCTAAAACTTTTGCGATGCATCTTGGCTGAAATGACATCATCACCAGGTATGAGATTTAGCGGAATGCACAAAAAATGCAACGTAATATAAAATTTTCAAGCGCCGATGTGCGGCTGCTTC
>NW_021850201.1:618-955 GCF_003651465.1 Formica exsecta
TTGGAAATATGGCGGAAAACAGTGCCGAACGAAATCTGCGCGAGCAATCTGCAAGGGTAAATTCGATCGAGGAGTACGTTGCGTGGGAGCAACGATGCGACGAATATATCGAATCGTTGGAAGAGCAAAGTCGAATCAAACGTCCACGATTATCGATCGGGATTCGACAATCGCTGATTGCCCGAATCGCGTGACTCGAGGGATTGAAGAACTCGTTATGCAGGCGTTTTGTACACGCGGGTGCAGGATGCAGTACGCGACAACAAGAATTGATTTGGCGGGAGATCGATACGGCGTTCGAGAGCCGTATATTGACTGGTGCGGTTATAAATCATAA
>NW_021850202.1:0-210 GCF_003651465.1 Formica exsecta
CGTTTGATTTTAGTCATACGAGCCGTACATTCAATTATATATTTAAAAATTTATAATAAATAAGAGAAAGAGAGAGAGAGAGCGGGAGAGAGAGAGAGAGAGAGAGAGCGGGTGACAGTGAGAGACAGCGGGAGGGAGGGAGTGAGAGAGAGAGAGGAGGAGCGAGAGAGAAAGCGGCAGAGAGAGAGAAAGCGAATATGTGTATATGTA
>NW_021850203.1:0-550 GCF_003651465.1 Formica exsecta
CTCGAATACTTTTATATCCAGTATACATAAATTAAAAAAAAAAAAAATTAAAGGGGAGGAATCTCTTAATTTAATAATGCTCTCTCTTATAACTCTGATATAAATATATATTATCAAAAGCGTAAAAAATCATTTAATTTAAAACATATTAAAGAAGAAGGTTGAAAGAAAACATTTAATATATAACACATTAATAGGCTGTAAAAAAAACATTTAACGCTGTCATGCATCAAGAATCGAGAAACGAGCAACATCGCCCGTC
Organism: Formica exsecta; assembly: GCF_003651465.1. Lineage (NCBI taxonomy): Eukaryota > Metazoa > Arthropoda > Insecta > Hymenoptera > Formicidae > Formica > Formica exsecta. The sequence continues at coordinate 263 of NW_021850203.1, forward strand.
GCCCGTATCGTTGCCGGCTCGGTAGGAAGGAGAGAGACAGAATACAGTACATCTGTCCTCTTCTGCTCGCGTCTCAATTCTGGCATCACTGGGTGCCAGCAAACTGTTTACTATAATAGTATATCCATAGACATAGAGCTCTGTACACGGCACTCTTAATCGGAATTAATAACATCCGTAGTTGTGAAACTGGCCAATCACAGCTATTCCTCTGAAGAATGGAATGATTGTAATTGGCCAGTCTTAGAACTACGGATGTTATTAAACCCGATTAGGGGTGACGTGTAA
>NW_021850203.1:969-3687 GCF_003651465.1 Formica exsecta
TTAATAACATCCGTAGTTGTGAAACTGGCCAATCACAGCTATTCCTCTGAAGAATGGAATGATTGTAATTGGCCAGTCTTAGAACTACGGATGTTATTAAACCCGATTAAGGGCCAATTTCACCAAATCCTGTTAGATTAACCGACGGTTAAAATTAGCAGGGTAGCCAACAGAAAATAGAGGTGAAGGAAAACCAAGCATTCATATAATTTCAGGTTGAACCCTGCTAATTTTAATCGTCGGTTAATCTAACCGGACTTGGTGAAATTGGCCCTAAGGGTAACGTGTAAACGTAGTCTTGCTATTTACAGTAGTGCTTAAAGGCCGATTCACACAGAAGACAATCCTTAAATCAGTATCATTTGTACATTGAAGATGGAAAATTAAAGATTGAAATTTGATTAATCACACACGCGCGCGCGCGCACACACGCACACACACACACATGCGCGCACACACACACGAACGCACACACACAACAAAAGGAATTAAAATTTCTTTGTTCTGATTGATCAAATTTCAGTCTTTAAATTTCAATCTCAATCTTTAATGCATAGTGTGATATGAGTTTTATAACACGTTTCAAACATAATTTTTTACATTTTTTTATTTAAATTTCTATTATACAGTATGTGTATAAAGTCTGTCCCACCCCTGATATTTCGGAAACGGCTCAAAATTATGAAAAACCGTGAAACACGTGTTCGGTCATTTCGAGAAGCTAACTCATCTTTTAGGGGGAATGAGGAAGTTGTCCTTCCCAAAAGGGTGCTCCAGGGGGACCGCAATTCAAAAATTTTAAATGGAACCCTCCATATTGTAGTATATTTATCGTTTGAAAAAGCATAAAAAAAGAAAATTTTTGTCGCAAAACGGAGGTTGATACATTGACCTGTTCGGGAATTATTTAGAGTCAAAGTTCAAAAAAGCCAATTTTCTGTAGGCATATAATTTATATATATATACCTTGAAGACGTCTTCATGTTCTCTGGGATGCCGAAGAAAATTCTCATTGGCCACCTAGTTGTTCTTTTTATGACCGTATACGAATGGCACAGTTGATCGAAGCAATCGGTGCCTCCTTTCGTATAATTATAATGGAAAATCGTATTCGAGTAGGTCTTGTCGAACGGGTCGACCCCGTAAATTGTAAGGCATCTAATAACACCGAAAAAATATATAAATACGTCATAGAAAAAATTCACATCGCACTTTATGAGATACTTACACTGTACTGAAGACGATCGACGATAAAAATCAGACAGAAAAAAAGTACAAAAAAACACTCCAAAAAATCACTGCGTGCACACTGGGGGATTTCGCGACCCCAAGCCTCGGAACGTCTACTTTGCTCGAATGCCAGAGCTATATTAACGCTTGGCGAGTAGCATATCATGCTTGGGGAGGAAGAGGGTACCTTGGACTAATACTAGATAACGTGACAAGTTTAATCGTAGACCTAATATATACACACAGATGCATTTAATGTATAGTCATATCAATGTATAGTCATTAATTTATTATTTAAATAGTAAGATATTTTAAAACTTGTTCCATTTTTCTTTCTTTTTTTTTGACCTTTTAAATTTTAAGTTCATAAATTTTTTTTTTAATATTAAAGATGTAATTAATAAAAGTATATATATTTTTTCTTGTATGTCTCATAATGTAAACAAATCAAATGCCACGATGAATAAAAATCATATCCTTTATAATGTACAATTATAGATATAATATTGATTTTGCAGAATCAAAGATTATTAAGATGAACTTAGATGCAAACACGAATGGATCCAAAATAACCGAACAAAGAGCGAGTACATCAACGCGTGACTTGCTAAACAATAATAACATAGACGCTTATTATTTGAGTAATGCCCCTCCTCACTCATCCACTCGAGATGATAGTGGTATGTATATTTTTTAAAGAATTGTAAATTATTGTTATTCGATGAATAGATAGAATATAATTTTTAAAAAATATTCTTGTTTAGATAATGCGAAATACTTCAAAGAAATTATTCGCCAGCAAGGTTTTTTTAAAACTCAATTGTGGCAGATGGCGGACGATTTGAGAGAAGTAAAAGATGCCATAATGACTGGTAATTTGATGCAAAAAAATCAGGATGTCAACAAGCAGCGAGATGAAAAATCAATTTTTTCCTCTTTTGATTTACCATTAAGAACTGTGGCAAATATTGAAGATGTGGAACAATTTTTAAGAATTCCAGATAATTTTGAACGTTCCGTAATACATATGTTATATATAAATTATAAGTAGTATAGCTATGCGGGTTCTAACCCAGGAGGGGAAATCGGCGCGGGGGGTATGACGTCACGCGGGGGAATCGCGTCCTAACCGATTGGCGAGGGGTCCGCGGAGAGGGGGGAGGGGGATCGCGTCCTAACCGATAGGCGAGGGACCCGCTAACCTAACCGGTAGGCGAGGGGTTCGCGGAGAGGGCGAGAGGGACCGCGTCCTAACCGATTGGCGAGGGACCCGCGGGGAAGAGGGAACGCGATGCCGCGAGGAGGCGTGGGAGAAGGATAGCGCGAGGCGTCCATATGAGCGTAAGACAAGGATAGCGTTTGCATGCACGTTGGGGAGAGATGGCGCGAGGCATACACGTTGGAAAGAGATGGCGCGAGGCATGCACTTGGGAGAGGGATAGCGCGAAGCATGCACTTGGGAGAGAGAGATAGCGCGAAGCATGCACG
>NW_021850203.1:6681-6806 GCF_003651465.1 Formica exsecta
GGATAGCGCGAGGCGTCCATATGAGCGTAAGACAAGGATAGCGTTTGCATGCACGTTGGGGAGAGATGGCGCGAGGCATACACGTTGGAAAGAGATGGCGCGAGGCATGCACTTGGGAGAGGGAT
>NW_021850204.1:0-526 GCF_003651465.1 Formica exsecta
CTCGCTACGCATTTTGGCCAGTATTGACCGCCTATTTTGCGTAGCTTATATCCATTTTTCGGACCAGTTGGACCTACCTTTCGTTGCTCCTGGCCATTTTCTGAATCGATTTCTAATCAGAGATCAAAAAAGGAGATATACGCTCCTTTTATCGCCGGCTATTTATTATCGCCGGTGAATAAGCGCAAGATTTTTCTTGCACTCGTAAGGAGATAAACTCCTTCTTTTGCCGAGTAAATATTGTCGTCGGGAGGTGAGCGCAAACATTTTACGCTTGATGACGATCGTATGATTTTACAATCGTTCATTAAATCTTCATTTTAATATAATTTTATTTTAACTGAAATAAAACCAAATTATCAATCAAAATATTGATTAAAAATTTATAATAAATTATAAAAAATATATAAATTTAATTAAAATTTATATATTAATATATAATTTATTTAATAATATAATAATACATAATAATTTATATAATAATATATCGTATATATAATAATATATATATAATATAAATTTATAT
>NW_021850204.1:19737-20384 GCF_003651465.1 Formica exsecta
CCCAAATCTCAGATTTCTGCTGGTTCAGCCAGTAAGTAGGATTGTTAGGACCATAGGGATTATTAGGACATTAAAGAAAAAGATATAAATAAGATTACAATATAATAATAATAATATCCAATTTAAATTTATTTTCAGAAAAATTAAAAAAAATGAATTACAATAATATTATAAAACATTATAAAATGTTGTCATATATATTTTATGTTAAAATTGTTAGAAAAATATATATATATATATATATTTTTCTAACAATTTTAACATAAAATATATATGACAACATTTTATAATGTTTTATAATATTATTGTAATTCATTTTTTTTAATTTTTCTGAAAATAAATTTAAATTGGATATTATTATTATTATATTGTAATCTTATTTATATCTTTTTCTTTAATGTCCTAATAATCCCTATGGTCCTAACAATCCTACTTACTGGCTGAACCAGCAGAAATCTGAGATTTGGGGGGGGGGGAGAACGTTTCCCTACGATATTTAATAACCCTACTCGCGTGCCCTAACCGCGCGCCCTACTCGCGTGCCCTAATCGCGCGTCCTATTCGCATGCCCTAATCGCGTACCCTAATTGTATCTTATGTACCTCTCGCTACGCATTTTGGCCAGTATTGACCGCCTATTTTGCGTA
>NW_021850205.1:0-205 GCF_003651465.1 Formica exsecta
CTCGCGAAAAGTGTTTCTTAAACAAGCGCTTCGTGCAGTCTGTGATAAGTGTCGTTAGTATTCTTTAAAACGCGAGTGCCGAATCTAGCGATGGATCGTCTCGATATACCCACTGGATTACGCGGTCGCTGTTGCGATCATTTTAATTTGCCGCCCATTACATCGTGCGTGCTAGTCTTTTTCGCGAAAAGTATTTCTTAAACAC
>NW_021850206.1:0-495 GCF_003651465.1 Formica exsecta
TCTACATCAGTAAAAGAAATTATATACGAAATTCGATGAAGATCTCCATAATTTCTTCAAATCTCAATAAATTTTATAAGAACGCTGCTGAATGATGTATTACTAAAGTCTTTTAAAAATTCATTTGGCATTTGCCAAGGTTTCGCGTAAATATCGCTGGGATCAAAATGTTAACTGCGTGACAATGTCGTTTACACTCTCTCGGGATGCCCCCACGCGTGGATGCGTTCGCCCACGCGAAGGATACGCCGTTACGAGGAAATAAGATGCAATTTCTATGGATTATAAATGAAAAACGAGAGAGATGCGTTAATGCGAGTATGTTGAGAGAATAAAAAAAAACGCTATGCGGATGAAAGCATGTAACACGAGATTTCATTTTTACGCTGCGATGCACGCATGGCATTTCTTCCTCTGCGTGACATGCGATATCTCAATTGCAATAAATATTGTTACCGGGGATTATTAGATTATAATTTTACATTACCGGTATAC
>NW_021850207.1:0-5026 GCF_003651465.1 Formica exsecta
TAGCATTTGTAACGTGCATGCGCGAAGAAAATGATTCGTGTAGATTGATAGCTAGCGATTTCTCTCCAATGACACGTGCAATAGAATAAATTACAAACAAGATCTAAATTCGGAGCGGGCGATATACAACGCCGCATCAGATACAACTTTCGCGCTTCTTCCTCTTCCTCGTACGGAGGAATTGATAGAGTCGCTTTGCATATCGTTGCGAAGCTGGCGTGCGAGATAAAACGCCCCAAGCCGCGATAATTGGACACCCGAGTGCGGTGACGTGTAAATATTTGTATCTTTCGAACGGGGTCGATACTCGAAAGACACGAACCCTTTGCACATGCAGCAGTAACGTAGTTCAGATTGCATCTCTACCTGCCGGAAGATGTCCTGAAAGCGATCATTTGATTTTTTGTAGCGCCCAACATTGCCGATTAAATTAAATGTCGCGATCTAATCGAGAGCTAAGCTTGCATCGATAAGATCAATATTAATCGAAGCACGGGTTAATAACGCGAGCGAGCGGGACGCGAACATGAGAATTGGAAATGGAAAATTAGAATTAATCCAGTTTGCCGCGATACTTGTATATTAACGGCAACTTTGAATAAATCTCGAGAAGCGCGATGTTAAATATTATGTACACAAGATATCGCGATAGCACTCATCCTCCGCGCCATTTCCCCGCTCCTTTAAATTTTAATGCTCGCTTCAATTCCCGTCTTTCATTAAGAACGCCATCGCCCGGGAATCCCGGGGGAGTCGGTATACCTTATCCCACCGCTATCCGCCATCCGTTTCCCGGGATTCGCCTCTCTGGATTCTTATCCAACTCACTCCGTAGTTTCCGAAAGCAGACCCGGACGCGGTCGGCGAGTCTTCTGTTTTCGCGCTACCGTCTTAGTTTTATGTTCTTTCGCTAATTTATGATACGTGACCGACGTGAAATGCCATTGTCGCGCTATCGTAGAATTAGAAGGCTCTGTCCCCGGTGCGGTTTGCGGACCGGTACGGATCCAGGACGGCAGGGGTCAAACACCGTCGACTCCGAGGCCGCGTATCCTGGCTTCCGTCACTGAACCGCATAGCTAGCTTTTGCATACCGATTCTGCTGTCGCCGTACGATTTATGTGAATTCCCTTTCTCACAGAAACTCGCCGAATGCAGATAGATAGATGGACATGGATTTATATTCTGTCCTCTGATAAAAATACGACGAAAATGACAGAACGTTATGTATCGAGCGGGATAATGTGATTTAATATAAATTTTTGGTTTTGTACGCGAGAGACTATTTATTATATAATTAAAACGAAATTATAATGATCAAAGAAAATGTGATTGGTCAAAAAACAATATCGCGCAGACACATTCTAGTACAGCGATAAATAAATTGTATTAACGTCATTCTTTCTTTCTTTCTTTTTTCAAGCAATAAAGCGGTAGTGTGTCAATTAACTCGTGGAAGTTCGTTTTGTCATAAATAAATGAAACGACATTATTTGGCGGAATGAACAGCCACGTATGATGAAGAATCGATCAATCTACCGACGCGACGCTCGTTTCGTCGCGATGTTATGCTACTCGACGTTTGAGTTATTGGGACCGACGTCGGATGCGATTAGCACGTTAGTGCCTCGCCCTCGGCGAATCAAATATCGCGTATGAGTTTTCAACGACGGAAAATTTTCGATGAGCTTTACGTTGTGCCGGGGTTGATCGAATTACCGATCAATTATCCGACGTAAACAAATCCCGCGTAAGAAGATTCTGACCCAATTTCGCGCCAGGCGGGATGAGATCGTAGCACGGAAAGGCAGAAAGTAAATTACTCTCTCTCTCTCTCTTCCTCTCTTTCTCTGTATTTCATCATGAGGCATGTTGCAGCGCATCCGAGAAATCAGAGAACGCGTTCGACTCACGATGGTATGCTCTGGGAAATACAAATCGTTGCTCGCAAGGCACTCGGTACAACGTAACTCTGGATAAAGCGAATCTGATTATTAATGCCGGGTTGATTTCGTCATGGTTACGCGAACGTTTCCGATTCTAATTAATGCTCCCATTGACAAGCGATATTTACATATTTCATTATTGTTTTATATTAAAATTTTAAATATCTGCTAATAGAAACAAACGATTTCAGATAAATACATCGAGGAGAAATCGACTAATCGTAAGGGGTTAAAGAAATTCCTAATTGTAAGAATCTGACGAGTCTCGAATTTTTATTTAAAGAAATAGACAAAAGTTCAATTTGTTAAAAAATATATATTTTTAATATAAAAACAATTTAAAAAAAAAATTGCAAGAAATATTAAAACAGAAGAATAATGATGGCACACATGCTCTAAATAATCGTGCGCCTCTCGTCAAAAGTAATTCGTTCTTGATAAATTATCCAAAATAAAAAATAGGCATTTTTTTTTATCTTTACATTTGTCATTGTTCATTTCGATAAAATTCTCGTTGCTCTGGGAGATCGCGGGATTTAAGCGGCGTCAACAAAGTATTGAATTAAAAATGCATTTTGTTAAAATGTAATTGATCGAAAAAAAATCGTGTGATGACACGAGACATTCGAAATTATGCATTATTTCGTCGAGTAGAGCCAGAGAGATTGCCTTCGTAAATTGTATAGCGAATATAATTGCCATGCCACTGGATTGTCTGATTTGAGGATGAGAAAACGAGATTTCACGATTAAAAACTGATTATTTCATACGATACAAGAGATATATTTTTTGACGTGTTTTATTTCATATGATACGAAAGATTATTAGTCCGATTATTATCTCGCTCAATAAATACTATTACGAAGATTTGTCAAATGTCCTTTGCTCCTTTCAAAAAATTACGTCTCAAAGTATAATCTGATAAATTAATAATCATTTATAAAATATGTCAATCAGAAAAATTACTTTTCTATCAAATGTGACTTATTTATATACGTTAGGTAAATACTATGTTCGTATATTGGGTCACGTAATGTAACGTTATTCACGCACAGATGACGCAGTTTGTCGATTCGCGTTCGTCGTTGATTTCCAGCAAGTTTATCTTGAGACAATCATCTCGAGGGTCAACGGGAACGAATAGTCTATCTATCCCACGGGATTATGTGCCCATACCCACGCAATTTCATCCCGACAATCTACATTCACGTCGTCCGATCGAACCGTCCACGAGGCTATTTTTGCCTCTCGACGACTTCGCGCCCTTTTGTACCTTTGTAGGACATTTTTACCGTACTTTAGGCAGAAGTGTCTCAAAGATCTTATTGTCTTATCACGTTACGGGCGATTACGAGACGGCAGAAACCTGCTTATATTGCTCGCTCTTAACGATCTTCGTCGTTTGCTGCTTTTTACTTTTTCCCTTTTAATAATCTATGTTTCTAGAAATTACTTTTTAATCACTAATATTCTTCAGCCTAAAGATTAGATTTTTCGTTTTGTCCGAAAGAAATGCGTATCAATTTCGCAGAGGAAATGCTCGCTGAAATGCGACGAGACACGATAACCACACGGGAAAAACGTGCGCTTTCAACATGCAGACATTACGGGTAGCCCGAACGCGAGTGCATATATTAGCACGTCCCCGGTATATATTTTTTCGCCGGTTTACGCACATATTGCCAGCAGAATGGCCGGCGCTAATTGCCGTTGTTGCGTTCGGATGGAACAGGAAGAGAGCGTTGTTTTAGCGCGTACCGGATGTTGCATCGCGCGTCCCATACGTACAGACGAACGCGACGATATACACGCTGTGTTCCGTCCGATAAGCCTCTCACGAGGATTACGATGTCGCGCGCGGTTCTCGTTACTCCTACTCCACGTGTACTCCCGCATTTTTCACCATTCCTGCGATTTCCGCGATCGCGCGCGATTAAACGATACGCGTATTCAACGCTCCTTTTAACGGGAAAGATTCATCGAGAAAGATGAATCGGCAAATGAAATGATCGATGAGGTAGACTCTTATTTTTTCCTTCTTATTTTTTCACTCTTCTTTTTTTTTTTTAAGATTGAAGGGAGATAAGTGAAAAAATTAATCACACAAAAATTTCTTTCACGATACTTTAAACTAAAACGTTATCGTAAAACCATATGAGAATTTAAAATATTTTGTAAGGCAAATATACGTGAGAAAACAAATATTGTTTGGAATCTTGTCATCTCGGAGCAAACAATTAATTTCTAAAACACTATTCTTAATAGCATAAAAATATCTGAAATGATCAAGTTTTGAATAAATTTGTAATTTTATATATCGACACAACTAAAAGCTGCAATTATTCGAGCAATCCTATATTACGACGATGACTTTCTATCCCGAGTATTATATGTCTGGAAAGATGTCTCTTCTCGGGAATAAGATCGTCTTGAAATAAGATCGTTCTCCTTGTTTTACTCTCAAGTGTCCCGAAATATCCTGGGACTTTCCAAGTCGCAAAAGAGACTCGTTCTCGATAGTCAAGGTGCCTAACTACCGCCAATTAATGATCTCTAAGAGCGTAACGGATTTCCGATATCTCGATAGTTCACGTGTCGAATCACTTTCAAGACGCCATCAGCTTTCTCCATGAAGACGCTGTCGTTCTCGATGCCTAACTACCGCCAATTAATGATCTCTAAGAGCGTAACGGATTTCCGATATCTCGATAGTTCACGTGTCGAATCACTTGAATCACTTTAGCCCGCCATGCCGACCCGCTTAGCATCGCTCTTAATTGAGTTTTCAGGATTAAACGGCCGATCGATTAACTGCAGTTGACGTCAGGTGTCCAGGTGTCTTTAATTGCAATCAACTAAATGTTAATCTATTCTCATCTATTCGTGTTATCTATTCTTATACGCGTTTCATTAAAGAAGAAAAGAACACGTAGGCAACCATACTAAATTTCTGCATTTGAAAGATATTTGTGAATAAACTAAAATATTCGAGAAAAATCATAATCGACCCTTTTTTTTTATATCGACACATATTTCAAAACAGATTCGCGTTTCATATACATATACTATGTATATATATA
>NW_021850207.1:6304-32647 GCF_003651465.1 Formica exsecta
TCTTCTCCCCCTAGTTTGCCTCTTGACGACAAGGGAGAGGTAAGGTTTCACCTTACTCCCTTTCGTCTACTAATCGATAGATTTTCTTGCGAAGCCCTCGCCCGCCATGGTGATATCCCGACCCGCTTAGCATCGCTCTTAATTGAGTTTTCAGGATTAAACGGCCGATCGATTAACTGCAGTTGACGTCAGGTGTCTCTACATTGTTAATTGCAATCAACTAAATGTTAATCTATTCTCATCTATTCGTGTTATCTATTCTTATACGCGTTTCATTAAAGAAGAAAAGAACACGTAGGCAACCATACTAAATTTCTGCATTTGAAAGATATTTGTGAATAAACTAAAATATTCGAGAAAAATCATAATCGACCCTTTTTTTTTATATCGACACATATTTCAAAACAGATTCGCGTTTCATATACATATACTATGTATATATATATATATATATATATATATATATATATACAAAACCGACATATATATATATACATATATTGCGTGTTGGCCGCCTGAAAACCTAGCTGGGCGAACGAGGTTACGTTAATTTCGTTGCTATCACAGTCGAATAAACGCCGGTAGAAACGCTTACGGGGGTGAATTGTCAGCGAAATTCTCCGGCGCGTGCACACAATAAAATTGGAAATCGGGCGGGCTTTTCACCACCACCCGGCTAGCGACAAAAGTGCCGCGGTCGCGCGTCGGATTACGAATCGCTAAATACGTAAATATAATTCATTGCTCGTTAGCGGCACTTTGATAATTAGCCTGACCGCCAAATTGCATTTCGGGCGCGCGCGGATTACGCGGCGTTTAATCGCACGAAGTAAATTCGGCATCGCCCGCACATTGTCAAAGTATCTCATCGAATCTCTCTGTTTTTTTCCTTCTCCTTTTTTCTTTCCTATTTTTTACCTACATACGTATAACGCGCACTTTGTGATAAATTTAAAAGGACGACTATATAAGCGAGAAATGGAAAATAGAAGAAGAAGGAAATTAAAGCGTAAAAAATGAAATTATATCTGCGATAAGATCTCTCTCTCTCTCTTTATCTACGTAACTAAACTATATATAATTCGAGCGAAACCCGAGTGCGGACGTAATTATTGTATATATATTTAATATTGATATTAAATTTCTATTTGGTATCTATAATAATAATTATCGCGCGTTCGGCGAGGTTTTATTTGCGAAAATTGCAATTCTCTCTCTCCATTGCGAAAATAAAATGTCTACGCGTAAAATAAAGTAAAATACGAAAACTGTCGTGAAGAATTGAGACGACGACGAGATACGAAATAGCATATTATTGAGCAATTTCATCTTTTATAGGCACTTAAATGTGTTGTCACGGAGAAAATTAAATGGTTTATATATCGACGGTGGTGGCAACGAATTCAATGCCATTTAAATGGATATCATCGACGTGGCAGCACGTCGATTATTTATTCTTCCCTCTTCCCTCTCCGCTCCCCTGTTCTCTGAAAATTGCAATCATTTGATGTTTCTCATCGTTTAACGTACGTTAATTCCACGGCGCGACATCAAATATTCCCATAAATACAATGAACTCGGTGTCAGTTGTCATTAAAGCTCGCGATGTATACCGAAAAAGATAATGTTCGCGAAACAAAGAGAAGGGAATTAGCCGGGGAATTGAAATGGTCGCCAAGCACGCACGATTCTCGTCAACTGCCAGTAGAACCGTATTCGTACAAAGGTAAGAGAGAGAAAGAGAGAGAGAGAGAGAGAGAGAGAGAGAGAGAGAAAAGGAAGGGGAACATCTGGGGACGCATGAAAAATTACGATACTTTTTATATTAGTAGAACCGTATTCGTACAAAGGTAAGAGAGAGAGAGAGAGAGAGAGAGAGAGAGAGAAAAGGAAGGGGAACATCTGGGGACGCATGAAAAATTACGATACTTTTTATATAAAACGATAACGCGCGCACGTTTCCGTTTAAGCGACATTCGCGAATCTTGGCGAGTTTGCCTATAATTTTCGAAGACAGACACGCGAAGCATAAAACTTTGCACACGCACATCGAGAAGAACCGATGACCGGCGATCCGTGTTTTCCATCCTCCCCCGCAGTCTCCTCCGTCCTCTTTGTCGACGCGATATTGCTGAATCGACGCGTTCCATTCGATGAATTCTAAAGCGTCCAACTGGAAGCCGCTCGTAGCTTATCAGTCGCGAGAGGCACTGATAATGTTTCGCGTGTCCCCGCGCCCACTTCCGGTGTATTGTATATCGACTCGACGATGTATCACGCTATATCGACACACAACTCGGCGTTTCGCACCGCGCCCTGCGAGCATTACCGCCATCGATAGTTAATTAAGCGGTCCTGTTAATTAGCCCTCCCCGAACATCAGAGTTTTACTAGAGAAGCTCGTTTTCCCTCGATTTTCAAGATCCACGAATAGATTCGGCGAATATTAATCCATTATACAACTTGTTCCACATCGTGGAATATTTCAGCAACGATTCATCCTTGACGAATATTGAACTGACCTTTTTTTTCTCCAAGCGCCAAGAGAGTTTCCAGAAGAAAATCATAAATATGTATAAAGGACATAAGAAATAATTCAAATAAATTGAAAGGAGAAACGTCCTGTTGACAGATCGTCGGCGTGGTTTTACGAGAATTTACGTCATAAACGCGAGCAGAAATTCGGAATACATAATTATTCGATGAGAAGGTTCTCGTTCCAAGCGAATACTTGAATACTTAATTATGCGCGACAAGTTCAATTAGCAATTATCGTTCTGAAGTGGAGTGCATTCGGTAGCGTATAAATGCTTGATGGCCGACAGTTCCCAAGTCATCGCGCTTTTACATTCCGTAGTAGGATAGACGGGGTTAATTTGATCCCATTTGCGAATGCGGTATGCATTGCGGATGCAAAAGGTCAAAGGGCATGTTCCACCCTGCGTCCGATCGATTAATTCAAAATCGCGATTAAGCGCGTAATAATTAAATGCGCCATTAGCGTATCTCGGGTACAAAAATTGCGACAATATGATTCAAAAATCGACTCGGATCTATTAATGATGAGTTTCTTGTTACGTGAATGCATAATGTAACGGGAAACTTGCTCTATAACAATAAAATAATTCAATTCGAATTAAAATGTTATTCAATAAAAAACTAAGAGAAATGGCAGTTAGAAGACGCGTTGTTTTCGAAAAAGCCTTTCAATTATTCGAGAAAACACGCGATCGATACAGGTACTTTTATTCGTCTCATCCTCTCTTTCGCGAACTCTCTGCGAAAAGAAAACCCTAACTCATATTGACATAGAAAGTTGTATTATTGCGACAAGTTTCGCTGTCTAAAGTGTCGCCAAAGCAAAAGCGCCCGTAACCGCGCCTTCACGTCGACTCTCCGGAGATTACTTTTATTCCAGCGTAAAAACGACTTTCGACGCACAACAATGTGCCCGCACAAAACGAGCTTGCGAATAAGCGTGCGCGCGTCTGTACTTTACAGTTGAACTGGCAGAAATGTGCTAATGCAAGCAAATGCCGGAATGGAATATCGTTTTGTAAGATCGAGAAGGAGAAAAATTCTTAAAAATAATTTTAATATTTTAGCCTATATATATAATATTATATTTGACTAATATAAAATTATTCGATTGAAATAATTTTAGCCAAATACGAATGTCCAAAGTCCAGATTCTTGACCGATTGATCCTGTCTCGAAATCTCTTAGGTCAAGGAGTGGATGCGCGTCGCTTCTTGGGGAAATCGCACGACATTCCCGCGAGAAAAAGAGAGAGGAGAAGAAACGATGGCGACTCAAGGGAAGCGGGTTGCGTGTCGCGAACTAGTTTGTCTACCGTGTGTTATCGGTTAACCATTTGTCTTCGGTGGTTACAGTGCTCTCACTACAGTCCTTTACGGCGTCTCGTGAAGAAGGAGCTCTTCGCTTCTCGCTATATATACCCTAGGGACAAACTCAAAAGACAATGTTTTAAAAAAAGGGCGATTTTTCGCTCTCAAGAGAAATAAAAGAAACCTTTTGAAATTCGAAGAAAAGACATTAATAATGATAGAAAAAATAATTAAAAACCTGTAAAAGCTTGGAAAAATTATAGTGACTAAACAATCTTTCAAAAAAGCAATAGAAAATGTGTAAAGGCAGAATTCGATATTTATTTTTTTTTTTTAATGTAGCTTATCACAGGTCGCAAAATATTGTACAGAAATGAAAGAAGATATTCAGGCTAGATGCTCGTGGCGCATTGTGCTATTTCAACGAGAACTCTTTCAGATTTTCTCGCCCAGTGCGCATTCGCGATTTTCAGCGCAGATTCGCCGTGCCCTTCCCGCATTGTTCGGAAATATGTTGCTGCGCCCGATCGGATGTTTTAGAAGAATAAAAAGATTTGATGCCGGAAGAAAAATATTAAATTGTACAAATTAAAAATTAAACTATATCATTAAATGTTACGAGTAGAATTATCGTCGACCTAATCAATGGAGAGTGGGAGAGAAGGGAGATGGCTGCACTAACCGAGTATATCCATCTTACAGTTAGTTATCGGATCGGACGGCGGAGAATGAAAAGTGCATCCTCGACGCGTTTACTTGCGCCGCTATTCTCTTCTCAGAGCCGTCTTTCCTAATATCAAAATTTAATGAATTTCCTCGGACAAACATACAGGAAGAGAGAAACTAAAAAATTACTGAATTGCTGAGAAAATTGAAAAGCAGATACGAAAAGCACACGCGCGAATGAAAGAAGTGATGAAAATTCATCGAAAACGATTCGAGTCAGAAATAGCAAGTGGTGGACTCTGTATTATTCTTTTATCAATTCTAAGTTTTTCGCGTTTTTATTTCACTACGATCTTGGTTCACCGTTTATTATAAAAGTAAAAGAGATTACATCCAATCTCTTAGAAATTTTCCAAAAATAGTTTGAACATTATTGTAATATAATATAATGTTACTTTTTCCATATATATATATATGTATATATGTAATTTTAATATTATAGAAATTATATACATCGTATTACAATAACAAAATTATGTAAAGGCAAAGCGAGACGGATTAAAAAAATGTAAACAGGCATTTGGCGAAGGAAGGACGTGACTAATTGTAAGCAGTCAGTCAGTCCCGAGCTCTCGTCGCGGCAAGGCGAGTAAATCTATCACAATATTAAACACGCATTTTAAATCAATGGCCTTTCCTGACTCCCATCGATTCCCGTCTTATAATTAATAATAATCTTTATAATATAATAATAATACACAACACACTTTTAACGGTCGGATCGCGCTTTCTCGCTTGCAATATAATTTTAAAGAACAAAAAGCATATTTGAAGATTGGTCTGCGCGTTACCGTTTTCAGCCAAGAATAGTTTCTGTCCACAAGAGATTGGAACATTACCCTTTAAATGAAGGTATCTTTAAGATTGTATAATATAGTTGCTGCAGTTAGGAAAGCGTAGAAAAGTTCGCTATTCGGTTCGGGTTCGCTGACATCGAGAAGCATTTCGCGAGCACAAAATTTCACCCGCGAAGCTTTTTCGCGAACCTTCAACCTTTACGGATATATTCCCGCCATGCTCCATGTTCCTTCAGACTCGTTTATACATGTACATATATGGCACATATGTGGTGAGTCGACGACAAACATACGAAAGTAAAAACGTTGCCGAGGAGAGCAATTTGAGTGAACGCAAGAACGCAAAGAGAAAGAAAGGAAGGGATGGATAAAGTATAAAAGTACAACGAATAGATGCAAAGCCGCGGAAAAGTTTGGCGTGACGTTTAGAAGAAAGGCAAATTAGACTTTTAACGAGACAAGCCGTGGCAACGCTCCTCGTATAGTATACAGCTATCCTCGTGCACAAATACACACACGCGAGCTATTATAAAATAACGCAAACCTAAAATATAATTGAAATTATGTTTAATTTCACAAAGTTCCGCGGTGAAATGCAGTTCTTGACACATCTCTGTTCCACTCGCTTACGAGTTAATTATCATATTTTACATTTCGCGATAATATTGCATTTCGCGGTAATATTGCATTTCGCGTTTTATACGTTTCTATACGGTTGATGTAAAAACATATACATACACGCGACGAGTGTGCTCGTCGAGTCGCTGCCGCGTACAATTTTATGCAGAGCGACGCGTTAATCAAGGAAGCCCCGAAAAACCACCTCTGTCCTTTGTTTCCCACCAACGCGACTTCTTTATCCGCATTTTGTCCCACCCTCTCCCTTATTGCATTATGCATATCATACGGCCGGTTGGATGGCAATTGTGTCGCTCGGACACGTACAGGAAGAAATTCCGGGACAGTTGGAAAGAACAGCCTCCGACAAGATATGCAAGATAGATCAAGAAAGAGAGAACGGGGTACATACGCAGAAGGGGGAACGGGAGAAAGAAAAAGGGGCGGTCAGTATACTTTAAGCTGCAAATTGTGTAACCGAAAACTACTTGGTATTCAAGCCGCAACGTCTTTTCGCCTCTTCGTATTCCGTTTTTCGCTTCGGTCGCATTGAGGCGGAGAATGGAAATGCGGATTGATCGATAGTCCCTCGCGGACCGCCGCAAAAGGATTCGGCGGTCACTCGGTGAATAAAAGCGACCGGAGCCCGTCGTAATAGTGATTCAACGTAAATGGAACTTTTGAGCGGCCAAAAGGAGTGACGCGAACAATGCCGTTACACGGCCGCTAAAACCTCCCCCGATTTGCCTCTCGTTTGTTTCCACACCGCGCACCTTTACGATCGACACGTGTCTCTGTGTTTCCTCTCAATCGTTGTCCGCTTGTATTTCGGCCGCCCCTATGTTAAAGCCCGGCATGTGTGTTTCGTCAAATGACATTTATTTTCAATTATTTTTTTTTTCTGTATTATTCTTTTATCAATTCTAAGTTTTTCGCGTTTTTATTTCACTACGATCTTGGTTCACCGTTTATTATAAAAGTAAAAGAGATTACATCCAATCTCTTAGAAATTTTCCAAAAATAGTTTGAACATTATTGTAATATAATATAATGTTACTTTTTCCATATATATATATATGTATATATGTAATTTTAATATTATAGAAATTATATACATCGTATTACAATAACAAAATTATGTAAAGGCAAAGCGAGACGGATTAAAAAAATGTAAACAGGCATTTGGCGAAGGAAGGACGTGACTAATTGTAAGCAGTCAGTCAGTCCCGAGCTCTCGTCGCGGCAAGGCGAGTAAATCTATCACAATATTAAACACGCATTTTAAATCAATGGCCTTTCCTGACTCCCATCGATTCCCGTCTTATAATTAATAATAATCTTTATAATATAATAATAATACACAACACACTTTTAACGGTCGGATCGCGCTTTCTCGCTTGCAATATAATTTTAAAGAACAAAAAGCATATTTGAAGATTGGTCTGCGCGTTACCGTTTTCAGCCAAGAATAGTTTCTGTCCACAAGAGATTGGAACATTACCCTTTAAATGAAGGTATCTTTAAGATTGTATAATATAGTTGCTGCAGTTAGGAAAGCGTAGAAAAGTTCGCTATTCGGTTCGGGTTCGCTGACATCGAGAAGCATTTCGCGAGCACAAAATTTCACCCGCGAAGCTTTTTCGCGAACCTTCAACCTTTACGGATATATTCCCGCCATGCTCCATGTTCCTTCAGACTCGTTTATACATGTACATATATGGCACATATGTGGTGAGTCGACGACAAACATACGAAAGTAAAAACGTTGCCGAGGAGAGCAATTTGAGTGAACGCAAGAACGCAAAGAGAAAGAAAGGAAGGGATGGATAAAGTATAAAAGTACAACGAATAGATGCAAAGCCGCGGAAAAGTTTGGCGTGACGTTTAGAAGAAAGGCAAATTAGACTTTTAACGAGACAAGCCGTGGCAACGCTCCTCGTATAGTATACAGCTATCCTCGTGCACAAATACACACACGCGAGCTATTATAAAATAACGCAAACCTAAAATATAATTGAAATTATGTTTAATTTCACAAAGTTCCGCGGTGAAATGCAGTTCTTGACACATCTCTGTTCCACTCGCTTACGAGTTAATTATCATATTTTACATTTCGCGATAATATTGCATTTCGCGGTAATATTGCATTTCGCGTTTTATACGTTTCTATACGGTTGATGTAAAAACATATACATACACGCGACGAGTGTGCTCGTCGAGTCGCTGCCGCGTACAATTTTATGCAGAGCGACGCGTTAATCAAGGAAGCCCCGAAAAACCACCTCTGTCCTTTGTTTCCCACCAACGCGACTTCTTTATCCGCATTTTGTCCCACCCTCTCCCTTATTGCATTATGCATATCATACGGCCGGTTGGATGGCAATTGTGTCGCTCGGACACGTACAGGAAGAAATTCCGGGACAGTTGGAAAGAACAGCCTCCGACAAGATATGCAAGATAGATCAAGAAAGAGAGAACGGGGTACATACGCAGAAGGGGGAACGGGAGAAAGAAAAAGGGGCGGTCAGTATACTTTAAGCTGCAAATTGTGTAACCGAAAACTACTTGGTATTCAAGCCGCAACGTCTTTTCGCCTCTTCGTATTCCGTTTTTCGCTTCGGTCGCATTGAGGCGGAGAATGGAAATGCGGATTGATCGATAGTCCCTCGCGGACCGCCGCAAAAGGATTCGGCGGTCACTCGGTGAATAAAAGCGACCGGAGCCCGTCGTAATAGTGATTCAACGTAAATGGAACTTTTGAGCGGCCAAAAGGAGTGACGCGAACAATGCCGTTACACGGCCGCTAAAACCTCCCCCGATTTGCCTCTCGTTTGTTTCCACACCGCGCACCTTTACGATCGACACGTGTCTCTGTGTTTCCTCTCAATCGTTGTCCGCTTGTATTTCGGCCGCCCCTATGTTAAAGCCCGGCATGTGTGTTTCGTCAAATGACATTTATTTTCAATTATTTTTTTTTTTATGTATAAAGGACATAAGAAATAATTCAAATAAATTGAAAGGAGAAACGTCCTGTTGACAGATCGTCGGCGTGGTTTTACGAGAATTTACGTCATAAACGCGAGCAGAAATTCGGAATACATAATTATTCGATGAGAAGGTTCTCGTTCCAAGCGAATACTTGAATACTTAATTATGCGCGACAAGTTCAATTAGCAATTATCGTTCTGAAGTGGAGTGCATTCGGTAGCGTATAAATGCTTGATGGCCGACAGTTCCCAAGTCATCGCGCTTTTACATTCCGTAGTAGGATAGACGGGGTTAATTTGATCCCATTTGCGAATGCGGTATGCATTGCGGATGCAAAAGGTCAAAGGGCATGTTCCACCCTGCGTCCGATCGATTAATTCAAAATCGCGATTAAGCGCGTAATAATTAAATGCGCCATTAGCGTATCTCGGGTACAAAAATTGCGACAATATGATTCAAAAATCGACTCGGATCTATTAATGATGAGTTTCTTGTTACGTGAATGCATAATGTAACGGGAAACTTGCTCTATAACAATAAAATAATTCAATTCGAATTAAAATGTTATTCAATAAAAAACTAAGAGAAATGGCAGTTAGAAGACGCGTTGTTTTCGAAAAAGCCTTTCAATTATTCGAGAAAACACGCGATCGATACAGGTACTTTTATTCGTCTCATCCTCTCTTTCGCGAACTCTCTGCGAAAAGAAAACCCTAACTCATATTGACATAGAAAGTTGTATTATTGCGACAAGTTTCGCTGTCTAAAGTGTCGCCAAAGCAAAAGCGCCCGTAACCGCGCCTTCACGTCGACTCTCCGGAGATTACTTTTATTCCAGCGTAAAAACGACTTTCGACGCACAACAATGTGCCCGCACAAAACGAGCTTGCGAATAAGCGTGCGCGCGTCTGTACTTTACAGTTGAACTGGCAGAAATGTGCTAATGCAAGCAAATGCCGGAATGGAATATCGTTTTGTAAGATCGAGAAGGAGAAAAATTCTTAAAAATAATTTTAATATTTTAGCCTATATATATAATATTATATTTGACTAATATAAAATTATTCGATTGAAATAATTTTAGCCAAATACGAATGTCCAAAGTCCAGATTCTTGACCGATTGATCCTGTCTCGAAATCTTTTAGGTCAAGGAGTGGATGCGCGTCGCTTCTTGGGGAAATCGCACGACATTCCCGCGAGAAAAAGAGAGAGGAGAAGAAACGATGGCGACTCAAGGGAAGCGGGTTGCGTGTCGCGAACTAGTTTGTCTACCGTGTGTTATCGGTTAACCATTTGTCTTCGGTGGTTACAGTGCTCTCACTACAGTCCTTTACGGCGTCTCGTGAAGAAGGAGCTCTTCGCTTCTCGCTATATATACCCTAGGGACAAACTCAAAAGACAATGTTTTAAAAAAAGGGCGATTTTTCGCTCTCAAGAGAAATAAAAGAAACCTTTTGAAATTCGAAGAAAAGACATTAATAATGATAGAAAAAATAATTAAAAACCTGTAAAAGCTTGGAAAAATTATAGTGACTAAACAATCTTTCAAAAAAGCAATAGAAAATGTGTAAAGGCAGAATTCGATATTTATTTTTTTTTTTTAATGTAGCTTATCACAGGTCGCAAAATATTGTACAGAAATGAAAGAAGATATTCAGGCTAGATGCTCGTGGCGCATTGTGCTATTTCAACGAGAACTCTTTCAGATTTTCTCGCCCAGTGCGCATTCGCGATTTTCAGCGCAGATTCGCCGTGCCCTTCCCGCATTGTTCGGAAATATGTTGCTGCGCCCGATCGGATGTTTTAGAAGAATAAAAAGATTTGATGCCGGAAGAAAAATATTAAATTGTACAAATTAAAAATTAAACTATATCATTAAATGTTACGAGTAGAATTATCGTCGACCTAATCAATGGAGAGTGGGAGAGAAGGGAGATGGCTGCACTAACCGAGTATATCCATCTTACAGTTAGTTATCGGATCGGACGGCGGAGAATGAAAAGTGCATCCTCGACGCGTTTACTTGCGCCGCTATTCTCTTCTCAGAGCCGTCTTTCCTAATATCAAAATTTAATGAATTTCCTCGGACAAACATACAGGAAGAGAGAAACTAAAAAATTACTGAATTGCTGAGAAAATTGAAAAGCAGATACGAAAAGCACACGCGCGAATGAAAGAAGTGATGAAAATTCATCGAAAACGATTCGAGTCAGAAATAGCAAGTGGTGGACTCTGTATTATTCTTTTATCAATTCTAAGTTTTTCGCGTTTTTATTTCACTACGATCTTGGTTCACCGTTTATTATAAAAGTAAAAGAGATTACATCCAATCTCTTAGAAATTTTCCAAAAATAGTTTGAACATTATTGTAATATAATATAATGTTACTTTTTCCATATATATATATATGTATATATGTAATTTTAATATTATAGAAATTATATACATCGTATTACAATAACAAAATTATGTAAAGGCAAAGCGAGACGGATTAAAAAAATGTAAACAGGCATTTGGCGAAGGAAGGACGTGACTAATTGTAAGCAGTCAGTCAGTCCCGAGCTCTCGTCGCGGCAAGGCGAGTAAATCTATCACAATATTAAACACGCATTTTAAATCAATGGCCTTTCCTGACTCCCATCGATTCCCGTCTTATAATTAATAATAATCTTTATAATATAATAATAATACACAACACACTTTTAACGGTCGGATCGCGCTTTCTCGCTTGCAATATAATTTTAAAGAACAAAAAGCATATTTGAAGATTGGTCTGCGCGTTACCGTTTTCAGCCAAGAATAGTTTCTGTCCACAAGAGATTGGAACATTACCCTTTAAATGAAGGTATCTTTAAGATTGTATAATATAGTTGCTGCAGTTAGGAAAGCGTAGAAAAGTTCGCTATTCGGTTCGGGTTCGCTGACATCGAGAAGCATTTCGCGAGCACAAAATTTCACCCGCGAAGCTTTTTCGCGAACCTTCAACCTTTACGGATATATTCCCGCCATGCTCCATGTTCCTTCAGACTCGTTTATACATGTACATATATGGCACATATGTGGTGAGTCGACGACAAACATACGAAAGTAAAAACGTTGCCGAGGAGAGCAATTTGAGTGAACGCAAGAACGCAAAGAGAAAGAAAGGAAGGGATGGATAAAGTATAAAAGTACAACGAATAGATGCAAAGCCGCGGAAAAGTTTGGCGTGACGTTTAGAAGAAAGGCAAATTAGACTTTTAACGAGACAAGCCGTGGCAACGCTCCTCGTATAGTATACAGCTATCCTCGTGCACAAATACACACACGCGAGCTATTATAAAATAACGCAAACCTAAAATATAATTGAAATTATGTTTAATTTCACAAAGTTCCGCGGTGAAATGCAGTTCTTGACACATCTCTGTTCCACTCGCTTACGAGTTAATTATCATATTTTACATTTCGCGATAATATTGCATTTCGCGGTAATATTGCATTTCGCGTTTTATACGTTTCTATACGGTTGATGTAAAAACATATACATACACGCGACGAGTGTGCTCGTCGAGTCGCTGCCGCGTACAATTTTATGCAGAGCGACGCGTTAATCAAGGAAGCCCCGAAAAACCACCTCTGTCCTTTGTTTCCCACCAACGCGACTTCTTTATCCGCATTTTGTCCCACCCTCTCCCTTATTGCATTATGCATATCATACGGCCGGTTGGATGGCAATTGTGTCGCTCGGACACGTACAGGAAGAAATTCCGGGACAGTTGGAAAGAACAGCCTCCGACAAGATATGCAAGATAGATCAAGAAAGAGAGAACGGGGTACATACGCAGAAGGGGGAACGGGAGAAAGAAAAAGGGGCGGTCAGTATACTTTAAGCTGCAAATTGTGTAACCGAAAACTACTTGGTATTCAAGCCGCAACGTCTTTTCGCCTCTTCGTATTCCGTTTTTCGCTTCGGTCGCATTGAGGCGGAGAATGGAAATGCGGATTGATCGATAGTCCCTCGCGGACCGCCGCAAAAGGATTCGGCGGTCACTCGGTGAATAAAAGCGACCGGAGCCCGTCGTAATAGTGATTCAACGTAAATGGAACTTTTGAGCGGCCAAAAGGAGTGACGCGAACAATGCCGTTACACGGCCGCTAAAACCTCCCCCGATTTGCCTCTCGTTTGTTTCCACACCGCGCACCTTTACGATCGACACGTGTCTCTGTGTTTCCTCTCAATCGTTGTCCGCTTGTATTTCGGCCGCCCCTATGTTAAAGCCCGGCATGTGTGTTTCGTCAAATGACATTTATTTTCAATTATTTTTTTTTTCCAGAAAAAACTAAATCAACCATTTTTATTCGAGAAAAAATCTATTATGATAAAATAATATGTTCCTAAAATATCATCCATCTTACTCGTGCGTCTTTTTATACGCATTTAATAATTTTAATAATTACATTTTTTAATAATTTAATAATTTTACAATTTCAATAATAAACTTTTAAATAAATGTTGCAAAGGGAGATGGATTTTTACGACATGTTTGTATTAATCTCTCCTATCTGTAGTTAAATTATGGAAAATCAAACTGTCAAATCGCGAATACTGCCGTCAAATTCTCGTAACACCAAACACCGCCTGATTTCTGTATACGTTGCTTTTTCGTCGAAAATGCTCTTAAAACAACCGACGTAAGCGGAACTCGGATATGATGTATATCCAGATAAAGCAACAATAACAGCTTGAATTTGCATAATTTTATAATTATACTGCACAGTCACGCACACAAATATATCATTCATCGTCAAAGAATAAGGTAGAAGTAGCTCGGTGGCTTTCTTTTGACGTTTGAACGTTTTTTTCATTACGCCTTTTCAATCATACGATGGTGAAAAGTTTCACAAATGTATTATAATTATTATTATTGAAATTCAAATTTTTTATCTAAATTAATTAATTTTTTACACATCATACATACTCAAGAAAAAAACTTAGAGGAAGTGCACTCAAATTCAAGACTCGTTGATTTCCTCGCGACTCGTATATTAAACACCGCGAAAGCTCGCGGCCGCGCTTATTTAAAGGTCGTATTGGTGAAGTGCCTTGTGTGCGCTACGTAAATCGAATTTCTAATGTCAGCTCCAAGCGCATCCCCCATAGTCAACCCGTAGTCGCGACGTAAAGCGCGCTTTGATGCCTCGCTCTTGTAATGCGCCTTAATAGTTGGAGAACCGGAGCAGGTTGCCAGCGTTGTAATCCAGATCGAGAACAGATGGAGTGTGTATCTCGACACTAAACGTATACACGGCACCTTCACATTCTGTTTATGTAATATATAAATTCTGCTTCGACTTTCGTCGACAAATACGTCTCGAAATAATTTAACGCTTCTACGAGTAATTCAACGACGTCGGTATATGCGCGTCGCGTTGAATTACTTTATAAATTATTACGCGATCGATAAATCCGGGAAAACCCAGATGTGAAACATCACGCAAATATACGTAGGTACGTATACGTATTGTATAACAGAGTTAATAAATTAAAATAATATCATGAAAGAGAGAGAGAGGGGGAGAGAGCGCAAAATCGAAATCGGAGTGTTATTTATAATCGAATAAATTACAGACGATTGCAGTTTTACTTTAAACAAACTCTCTAGCGAAAAATTGATATTTTTAACATCGGTCGTGCACCCAAAAATAGGCTAGTGCGGTCTTGTTTTATTTTTAAATATGGGTATAAAAGGAAAGAGAGAGAGAGAGAGAGAGAGAGAGGTCGATCAATAATCTCTGTATTATTATTATACTGCGTTATTCGTTGCTCGGGTTTCTTCCACGAGATAAAAATAAGCACCAAGAGCATCGCCATGCGCATGGAAACTATTCGTTTATTTTCGTAGAACCGTTACGGTGTTATTGCGCATATACGTGTTGATGATTTTATACGCGCGCCAGATACAGATCCGTACGAATATGTATTTAGCGTTTATGTTCTCTATCTCTCCCGTCGATATTTCCACAAACAGCGTTCGTTCCAAACGACATTGATGTTGCATCAAATTGGATTTATCCCGGTTTACTACTCGACACATAATGTATACGTGATTATCCCGTTCACAAATAGATCGAATTTCCAACAATATAGGATAATGAAGTGACTACATTATTCAAAGAATCCTGCCGTTCGTTGCGTGAGGTATTATTATCGTGAATATACAGCTAAATTTGCAGATTCTTTTATCAAAAATTACACTTTGCGTTGCGATGATTCTGGGAATATTCAGCATGTGTGACTATTAAAGATGACGAGTATAGTAGCGTTTGTATGTAACGTCGAATTACGCCGAGAAATTAAAAGAGAATCGAAGACGCATCCATTAATATTACGTTAACAGGGAATGCTAATGGTCTTGCTAAAGTTTTAAAACTTATCAAAAATATAATGTTAACTTGATCGGTTTTCGGTACGGCAGCGGCCCTCGTTTTATTTTCGTTAAAATTCACCCTTTATATGTGAGGACCACCCGGATGCAGAATAGCAAATGAAAACCGAAAAAGCCAGCTGCGCGATCTCTGACCTTTTACGCTATTTTAACCACGAAACGCGGAGAGAGAGAGAGAGAGAGAGAAAAAGATAGAGAAAAAGCGGTACAAAACAAGAAGGTACACAAGGAGAAAGCGAGCGGGGAATAAGTGTTCTCGTAAAGCGACCAGGCAGCCAGGCGCGAATAGAAAATTATGGTCTTGAAGGAAAAGCAGAGAGTCTCTCTCTCTCGGTTGCGAGAGAGGTTTCGCGTGCATCGAGACGCAGCTTGGATGATGGCCTTTAAGCACCGACGCGAAATTTCAGACCAGGAGGACTCTTGTAGAACCGACAGAGCGCGGCGGTGGTCCAGTAAAACGATCCATGCGTTAAATTCGAAACGGAACACGCGGCCGTAAACGTCTCTTAGAATACCCGAGAGCGGGAATCGCGCGGGATGGCGGTCTCTCTTTTAACCGGCTCCTGTTCTCAATTAGCGTCGAGAAGAAAGGAACGGCGGAGATCTGTCGCGATCGTTTTCTCGCGAGATTTTCGTAGCCTTCTGGAATTCTCGCGGAGCATCTTAGACGCGCGAAGAGAGAAAAGAGTATACATACATATACACAGACGCTATATCGCGGGACGTTTAATAAGAATTCCGGCTGGATGCGGCGATAAATCATCGCCATCGAAATTTGCGAGAATATTGGCTTTTGCATTATTGGTTTTTGCCTCGCGAACATTCGAGAAAACATCTGCATCCGCGCTCTCACTCTCTATCTCTCGTTCGTCTTCCTCGATTCCGTGTAGCGACGCGAATTCTCAGGCGGAACAGCTGTTTCCTTTAGTCGGCGACGGATTCGCTGAAAAAGATTCGCGGCAAATCTCTCTCTCTCTCTTCACTGTTTCTGCTTTCTCTACTCATCCATTCTGGCTATTCATGTACGTTCTTACATTTAATATCTCTTCCTCGGCGACGACGTTTCAACTTTTTAAATAGGTTTTAAAACAATAGGGAATTTTAAACTGAGAGAAAACTCGGTTTAATTCGAATAAAACAGCAGCTGTTCCACGCAAATCAAATAAATATTGAATGAAATTAATAAAATGTTTTGTGTTAAATATATTTAATTTTTATCTGATATTTATCGGAGCGGTTGCTGATTTATTGAAATTAAAAGGTTTTGTTGATAAATAATTTGGTTAAAATAATATTAAATTGTGTAACATATTTCGTTAATTTTAATTTCTGTTTGACGTAAATCAAGCGCATCAATAATTTGTTTGAATTTTCTCTTGCTATATCCATTTATGCAAGATATGATTTGTACATGTATGTATTACCATTGTATTTAAGAGAAAATCCTGTGCTCCAGTTTTCATCAATATTACGATTTAGTATACCGATCGAAAATTCATAAAGATTGTTTCTTCTCACTAATTTAAAAAAAAAAAAATGAAGTGAGATACGTTTTCTCCAGAATTCCATACAACTCCTTAGCAATGTCGAGCCTTCTGTCGCGCGTCACGTGATTTGGAGATTCAAACAGCGATGGGAGATCCGATGCTGCATCCAAGATGGAAAATAAAGGAGAAATTCGTAGGCAAATGCTTTCCAATTTTCTCGCGAGCAGCTGTTCCGCGACGCCAACCAGACGCGTCGGAAGGAGCAAAGAATCGTTTGACAGTTTTCACGTTCGCGTCAGATCCGAGATTCCAAGAAAGCACAAAGATCGCAAGGGAGCGTCGTCCATGCGACGGGCGACGTTCCTCGAAAATCGTCCGAGGACTTGCGAATTTTAAATTGATCGTTTATTTCGAAAATCCGGCCATCTCGATCTTTTATCGAAAGTGAGAAGACGGGAATGCCTTCTCTCTATGGTATAAAGCTGATTCAAGCCATTTGATATTTGCGGACCAAAAATTCATTCGATCAAATCAGAAACGAACTTTTGGAAATAGACATTTCAAAAGTTCTCTTGATATTTTTTTTTCGGGTAGTTATCGACTGAAAAAAATCGTCGGTGCATGAGAATGCATGAGTGCATGACATTTGGAAACAAAGAAATATTATAATGGAAAATTCGATGTGTCATCGTCACGGAATTCTCAAGGCGAAACTTATCGCATCGATCAATTTATTACACGCTTTTCTCACGTCTTGAAAAATGCCAATCTTTAGAGATAGCGGCTTTTGAAAACAGACGACCTAGATTCAGAATTGCCCTCGGATTTCCGTTCACAATTTACTGCCAAAAAGAAGCGGTTTTTCGTTGCAAGAAAGAGAAAAAGCATCGTTCTTTCGAATTGAAAAAAAACTGATGAAAAAAAGGAATAATGCTGTGCCGAGTTCTTTGTTAGAATAGATGAACCAGTGAGAATGAAAAGAGAATGTTAAAAAAGACGAAAGCTCCAACCTAAATGGTATTTATGTTTTTACATATTTACAGTTTGTTTAATTATATAAAAATCAATATTTTTAATACAAATTTGTTTTTAAAGAACATAATTACATAATTACATTTCATACATGTGATCCCGAAAATAAACTTGGAAATAGATTTATAAATCATTCACTTACTATACGTTCACTGACGCAATAAAAACGGGTAGGATAAAATTGTCTACTGCATTCTCTATTCACCTTAAAAGCGATTCACCTTAAAGCTACACACGTATGCGGTGGTATCTTGCGGTGGTCGGATGGTTATAGGGGTGAAAACAGTCGTCGTAAATTATTCGTTAAGGTGGAATCAGTTGGTTGCCTCGCCGTGGAACGCATTTCGCCTGATTTATTACCGAAAATCGTGCCGTGGGTAATTTAACCCCCGACGTTTTCTCGAATTACAACATCTGTGCGTTGCGTCACAACGTACGGGATATGATCGAGACAGGTAATAACGTAACACGTAGCAACAAATCCTTTGATGCGTTAGAATATCGTTTCACGCGTTTGAACATCAGCGAGATTCTTTCTAAAAATTTAAGTAAAACGCGGAGAGAGAGAGAGAGAGAGAGAAAAAGATAGAGAAAAAGCGGTACAAAACAAGAAGGTACACAAGGAGAAAGCGAGCGGGGAATAAGTGTTCTCGTAAAGCGACCAGGCAGCCAGGCGCGAATAGAAAATTATGGTCTTGAAGGAAAAGCAGAGAGTCTCTCTCTCTCGGTTGCGAGAGAGGTTTCGCGTGCATCGAGACGCAGCTTGGGTGATGGCCTTTAAGCACCGACGCGAAATTTCAGACCAGGAGGACTCTTGTAGAACCGACAGAGCGCGGCGGTGGTCCAGTAAAACGATCCATGCGTTAAATTCGAAACGGAACACGCGGCCGTAAACGTCTCTTAGAATACCCGAGAGCGGGAATCGCGCGGGATGGCGGTCTCTCTTTTAACCGGCTCCTGTTCTCAATTAGCGTCGAGAAGAAAGGAACGGCGGAGATCTGTCGCGATCGTTTTCTCGCGAGATTTTCGTAGCCTTCTGGAATTCTCGCGGAGCATCTTAGACGCGCGAAGAGAGAAAAGAGTATACATACATATACACAGACGCTATATCGCGGGACGTTTAATAAGAATTCCGGCTGGATGCGGCGATAAATCATCGCCATCGAAATTTGCGAGAATATTGGCTTTTGCATTATTGGTTTTTGCCTCGCGAACATTCGAGAAAACATCTGCATCCGCGCTCTCACTCTCTATCTCTCGTTCGTCTTCCTCGATTCCGTGTAGCGACGCGAATTCTCAGGCGGAACAGCTGTTTCCTTTAGTCGGCGACGGATTCGCTGAAAAAGATTCGCGGCAAATCTCTCTCTCTCTCTTCACTGTTTCTGCTTTCTCTACTCATCCATTCTGGCTATTCATGTACGTTCTTACATTTAATATCTCTTCCTCGGCGACGACGTTTCAACTTTTTAAATAGGTTTTAAAACAATAGGGAATTTTAAACTGAGAGAAAACTCGGTTTAATTCGAATAAAACAGCAGCTGTTCCACGCAAATCAAATAAATATTGAATGAAATTAATAAAATGTTTTGTGTTAAATATATTTAATTTTTATCTGATATTTATCGGAGCGGTTGCTGATTTATTGAAATTAAAAGGTTTTGTTGATAAATAATTTGGTTAAAATAATATTAAATTGTGTAACATATTTCGTTAATTTTAATTTCTGTTTGACGTAAATCAAGCGCATCAATAATTTGTTTGAATTTTCTCTTGCTATATCCATTTATGCAAGATATGATTTGTACATGTATGTATTACCATTGTATTTAAGAGAAAATCCTGTGCTCCAGTTTTCATCAATATTACGATTTAGTATACCGATCGAAAATTCATAAAGATTGTTTCTTCTCACTAATTTAAAAAAAAAAAAATGAAGTGAGATACGTTTTCTCCAGAATTCCATACAACTCCTTAGCAATGTCGAGCCTTCTGTCGCGCGTCACGTGATTTGGAGATTCAAACAGCGATGGGAGATCCGATGCTGCATCCAAGATGGAAAATAAAGGAGAAATTCGTAGGCAAATGCTTTCCAATTTTCTCGCGAGCAGCTGTTCCGCGACGCCAACCAGACGCGTCGGAAGGAGCAAAGAATCGTTTGACAGTTTTCACGTTCGCGTCAGATCCGAGATTCCAAGAAAGCACAAAGATCGCAAGGGAGCGTCGTCCATGCGACGGGCGACGTTCCTCGAAAATCGTCCGAGGACTTGCGAATTTTAAATTGATCGTTTATTTCGAAAATCCGGCCATCTCGATCTTTTATCGAAAGTGAGAAGACGGGAATGCCTTCTCTCTATGGTATAAAGCTGATTCAAGCCATTTGATATTTGCGGACCAAAAATTCATTCGATCAAATCAGAAACGAACTTTTGGAAATAGACATTTCAAAAGTTCTCTTGATATTTTTTTTTCGGGTAGTTATCGACTGAAAAAAATCGTCGGTGCATGAGAATGCATGAGTGCATGACATTTGGAAACAAAGAAATATTATAATGGAAAATTCGATGTGTCATCGTCACGGAATTCTCAAGGCGAAACTTATCGCATCGATCAATTTATTACACGCTTTTCTCACGTCTTGAAAAATGCCAATCTTTAGAGATAGCGGCTTTTGAAAACAGACGACCTAGATTCAGAATTGCCCTCGGATTTCCGTTCACAATTTACTGCCAAAAAGAAGCGGTTTTTCGTTGCAAGAAAGAGAAAAAGCATCGTTCTTTCGAATTGAAAAAAAACTGATGAAAAAAAGGAATAATGCTGTGCCGAGTTCTTTGTTAGAATAGATGAACCAGTGAGAATGAAAAGAGAATGTTAAAAAAGACGAAAGCTCCAACCTAAATGGTATTTATGTTTTTACATATTTACAGTTTGTTTAATTATATAAAAATCAATATTTTTAATACAAATTTGTTTTTAAAGAACATAATTACATAATTACATTTCATACATGTGATCCCGAAAATAAACTTGGAAATAGATTTATAAATCATTCACTTACTATACGTTCACTGACGCAATAAAAACGGGTAGGATAAAATTGTCTACTGCATTCTCTATTCACCTTAAAAGCGATTCACCTTAAAGCTACACACGTATGCGGTGGTATCTTGCGGTGGTCGGATGGTTATAGGGGTGAAAACAGTCGTCGTAAATTATTCGTTAAGGTGGAATCAGTTGGTTGCCTCGCCGTGGAACGCATTTCGCCTGATTTATTACCGAAAATCGTGCCGTGGGTAATTTAACCCCCGACGTTTTCTCGAATTACAACATCTGTGCGTTGCGTCACAACGTACGGGATATGATCGAGACAGGTAATAACGTAACACGTAGCAACAAATCCTTTGATGCGTTAGAATATCGTTTCACGCGTTTGAACATCAGCGAGATTCTTTCTAAAAATTTAAGTAATGCTAGAGGAATTTTCTAAAATACACAATCTCTCGAGTTACAGTACATGTCAAGTTAAAAAGATATTTACAATACTTAAACTTGCAAATATAACGTTGGCACATATTGGTTTACTGTCATAGGCGCCGAACATAAATATGTTAACACGTGTGTTTAACGACGTTTGAACTGGCAAATATACATTTAAATCTGTCGCCATATGTCGCTGAAACTGATCGCCAAGGGTGTTCGCGCAAATCTCTCTCTGCGAGATGCAATCAAGTGCGGACATCATTAATATCCCGTACGTGTTTCTAATTAATCCGTTTATAGAAGTTTCTGCATTTCTGTATAATTAGCGATGGCATCTAACTCTTCGGGGAGGCATCGACACCTCGTTCGCCACCAGACAAACGTGATATAAAAATTCTTCAATATTAAATATCTTAATAATCTTAAAATCAAGATAAATTTTTTAGATTAAGATCAAAATTAATTAAAAAGTTTTTCAAAGAAACATGTCATCTTCTCGCAATATTTCAAACTGTCTCTTAATCTTTTAAACTAGGAAAGTAGATATACGTTGTTAATTAAACTTTTGCAGTAAAGATGTCGATCTATAATATATTCGAAAATATACATCGCTTTGACTATTTTATGAAATAATTCGCAGACGAAACACTAAAAAGAAAAAAGCGCGGAATACGGATTTCGCCAGAATCATTAAGTCGAACGCCACTAATAACTCCAACGAGGACGTTTGCCAACTCGTTAGAAGAGCTGGCCTGAAAAAATCACTGGATTTTTTGCACGTTTACGGACCGCGTAGCACGAAGTAGATTCGGTCACGGAGCGAGATCAACGCTCGTTTCGAATAATCTTTTTCTAATTAACATTGATTTTGATAAATAAATTAAACTTATTAGCTGATAAAATTCCTCATCGATCATAAAGATTAATTAAACGCGTCAGTTTTTTGTTTTTTTTAATTCCGCGGTAACTACAGTCATATCAAATATAAAAAATGGAAAGTTTCATCTTTCATCTCGTCGCATTTTACGCTTCAAAAATTGCCTCGGAATTAAGCAGGCCAACGGATTAAACGTTCGCTAAATGAGTAACGACAATCCTCTCATTGATATACACGGAATCATGAGAATGTCAATCGAACGAAGAATTACGAGTCGCTTGAGCACCGATCGTGGGAGATTCTTTTGACGTTCATTCGTATATAAACGCTCCAATTCCGATCCGCGTTCTATTATAGACGCCCGTCGTTGGAATGTTCTACGAAAGTACGGCGATCGATCCGGAACAGTTATAAAGACGCCTCTTCTTGAGGCGGTGGCGGCGACGGCGTCGTTCCGACTTTAACGACCGTCCCGCAAGGAGAAAAAAGGTCGGAATTATCGGTGAAAAAACTCGTTACGGACGCGAAAATCCAATTAGTTCTAACGTCCTCGCCTTTCCGCAGTCACGGCAAGTCTCCTTCACGGCAGTCGCAAGAAGATTTCGAACTTAAGGCCACCCTCCGCCGTCACTTTCCCTCTCTCTTTCTCTCTTCGGCTCTCTCACCCTCAGGCACTCTCTTCGCGGATGAGAAGGAGAATCGCGCGAGCCTGCATACCGTACCACTTCCCTGACTTCTTCCTAACGTACCACCCTCTCCCTTTCCCTCGATGCAACGATTCTCTCGCGCAGCCATTAAGAAGTACACGTGGGTACGCCGCGTTTCTTTTTCTTTTTTTTTTTTTTTTTTAAAGCTCTTTAAGCGCAGTCTCTCTGGCACGCTTTGGTGCATTTCCCGAGCTTTTAACGAGATCCTTCAAATGGAAGATATATATATTCGCAGCCGATAGTGACCGCGTGCTTTCTTTGTTTTACGTATCTACGACTGGACCACTGACATCTGTCCATCGTAGATGGCTCACATATTATTTTAAATAAACGTTTGATCGATTATATCAAATAGGAATCTCTGATAAAAGATGTACAGAGATTATACAATTATTTGCAGTAACATTTAATAGTTTCTGTCTAGTGCAGAATATATATTTAATCATGAAGATTCATATCGAGAGCGGGAGAAAAGAAGAGCGTTAACTTTAGAAAGAACTAGTTCTAGATACTCGAGAACGGCTCATAGGAGGTCGAAAAGGTGTCTAATTGCTGTTCGGAAAAACAACGGAAGCTTCAACGTTCGCTTTTCTTACTTCGCGTCTCTCATTCTTCGTTCTTTCTATCGCCCTCTATCTGTCTTGGTGACGTTCGCCCTTTTCTTTCGAAAACTCACTGGACGAAGAGGATCTGCCCATTGAGCTTTCTGGCTATAGCGCCCGCTTTTTCAGGGACCGCTATCTAGAGTTAACCGCTAAAAATTAATTTGTCATTTGCTCCGACTAAGTTGAGCCAGTATCGCGACGTTCGTGTTTTGCGCTAATTAATTCGTCGAGTGCGGCGACTCGATAATTTAGCAACTCATTAACCTTTTTATATCGAACCAAGTTTTACATTCGCGTCGTCTATTTACTGCTAAATGTAGCGATAAATTCCTTAATCAAAATATTAGATAACGCGCTTTATTAGATGAACGAAAAGAAGAACTCAATATCGGACAGACATATTTTTTAGAATTAGACATGTAAACGAAATGTGACAGATAAAGTTTATAATTGTTTTAAAAATGTTATAAAAGCCTAACGTATTTAGTATCTTAATGAGATAATCGTTTATAAACAAGTCCATAAAACTTGCAAGAAAACTCGTCGCAAATGTTACCGCAGCGTCCCGCAAGGTTTCGAGAAAGTTACGTTAGCGGAAAGCGTCGTCTTCGCGATGGCGAACGGAAGGGATAAAAAGCATCGGTCGGTCGACGAACGGAGGGCGAATCTGAAAAAGTGTGAGATCAAGCAGTTGCCTAATTGCTGGCCGGAAAACCTTTCAAGGTATCCCGTTTCTCTTTTCCACCGCCTTTCTTGTTCCCTCATCCCTCGACTCCACCCCATTTGTCTCCCGGCGCGTTTCCCCTTCCGATTCTCGCGTAGAGAATCGCCACCACCTTCCGCCCGCCGGGATCATCTGTCCCGAGAGAGATTCCCGCGTCCTCCCCTTTTCAGTTCACCCTCAATTCTCTCTTGTCGGTCGCGACATGACCTACTCATCCGCAGTCGCGCTTTTACACGAGCCATCCAACCCCCTCGTCCTTTACCCCTCACTTTCCCTCTCTTCCTCACTTCTCTCGTACTTCCCGCGATATTCATCCTCGAAAGGATCTCCGATCCTATACGACGGAGACGTCTACCGGAAGCCAACTGCGGGATTATCCGCCGGATCTCTTTCGCCTAGATGCCGTTCTGCAGATCCCATTTCCAACTGGGTGCGTCTAATAAAGTATAGGACGACGTTTCGCTTTGAGGAGCTCGGGCAATTCTACTCGACCGGTGAATATGATACACGTGATTTCACGGAAGGGCACTCTTTTGATCCGGGACGATCGAATTCAAAGCTTTTACTTTCTTAGCGTATTTTTCATACAATAATTAAAAAAAAAAAAAAAAAAAAATTGTGATAAGTTAAAACAACTGCAAAAATAACTAACAATTTAAAAATACGTTTGAAAAGAAAATCTCAGCGACGCAAAACGAAAAGATTTCGAATTAAATGACAAGATTCGCGACAAATTCATGATGTACATGCTTGCGGCGTGTCGTTGACAGTTACGCCCAATGTAAATCGCGCTCGCGTAATTCGGAGGGAACAGTCGAAGGGATTCTGGATTGCATGTAAAACCATGTGCTTATAGCGTAACCAAGATTTTCTAGATCCGGGTTCAACGAACGAGCATCGCGTCCGGAATCGTAATGAAGCTTCATTGCTTCCGGCGGGTCGCAGTTCTTCGAGTTAGGCTCAAAGATATGCAGGACACGCGATAAAGCGACCTTCTCACCCTACGTCCTACTTTACGTCTATCCCATTACGCTATTACAGAAAGGTATTAGCCCTTTTGCCCCGTTTCGCCCTTCCTTCGTCTTCCTTATCCGCGCTTCTGCCAATTTTATTCGAAGTGCCTGTATTCCCTTTTCCTCCCCTCGTCTTATTAAATCCTCGCCGTGTCCGCTGCCAGACCCTTCGTCTCGCGACGGTTAATATCGTTCAACGATCTCGATCGATTCCACGATGCCTATAAACGTCTTGTCTCGTGCCAATTTCCGCGAAGCGATTTGATGAAACTTTAGACGGGGATCCAGATATTACATCCGTTCTTTTCGATCGGCAGAAATATCTCGCCATTTGTAAAGCATCAAAGCAATGAGGTTTATTTTCGATTTTTCCTTTTTAAACGAGATCAAAATTCAACTCAAAAAGTTGGTTCCCAAAGAATTTACGGCAGATCGTTGTTAGAATAGAAAACCGACAAATTCAATATTTTCCGAATAAAAATATTGCGTTTGACAGATAATAAACAAACATTGGCAATTTATAGATTTTACACAAACGTGTAAGAAAACCGGATGAGATTAATTTCAAACTACCCAAATCATCGCTAATGAATTGTTCAATGAATGAATTAATCAATAAATTATTTATTGGACATTTAATTAGTGACGATATACTAATCGGACTTCAATTCGAACGATGCATCAAGATATTATTCGAAGATGAAATTACTGCGGTAACGATGCTCTTGCGATCTGCGAATCGCGATAGAATTTCATAAAGGAACGAGACAGTCGGAAACGAATGCTATTTTCCTAAGAAATGAGTCTCGAGATACGAAGATCGTGAGAAGAGAGATGGAACAGCCGGAATTCGTCTCGTTGAGAGAACGTATTCAAAAATCGCCGATCGTTTCCGACAATCGACAGCATCAGCGTTCGTCGCCGGCGCTTTCGCAGACGAGGCGGATTTATCGAGCGTCGAGGTGCCACGGAATGTTCAATCTCCCGACAATTATATGACCTGCCGTCTTCCGACCGC
>NW_021850207.1:32868-56030 GCF_003651465.1 Formica exsecta
ATCGCTTTTTCACGTTTCTCCTTTGTACGACCCGGCATCGAAACGGTGATGCAGCGTTGCATTCCTCATCCTCCGTGGAATTCGAACCTCATAAATGAAATCAATGTGAAATCCTACCGCCGTTGCGGTATGACGGTAAATTCAACAGCCGAAAGTATGTTTTACCGGGAATTTAGATATTACCGAGAAAATGTGCAACGATTAAAATGTTGCCTTATTTTTATCCAGGAAATGTCGTGTAAGCATGATTTTTTAATTATGACGAAATTATAAAACTGTATAATCCCATGGTTTACTTTAACATCGAGATCTTTACTGTGATAATCGTGTTTGGAATAGTATATGTCAATCTTCTAATAATGATTTTTAAAGCCGTAGGGCTACAATCATTAAATAAAATAAAATAGATTCTAAAAAATCTGTTACTGCATTAAATCATAACACTCGGCGGTATCGAGTCATTAATGTTCACTTCGTTACCGATAAAGTCAACCATAGAATGCTTATATAATAAATCATTATTATCCTCTTACAACTTTCAAAGTAGCTTCTGTGATAAATTATAAAGCCGTTGCTTTAAAAGTTTA
The DNA here is from genome assembly GCF_003651465.1 of Formica exsecta. Lineage (NCBI taxonomy): Eukaryota > Metazoa > Arthropoda > Insecta > Hymenoptera > Formicidae > Formica > Formica exsecta. The sequence goes on from NW_021850207.1 coordinate 33,456, forward strand.
CGCAGAAAGTTTGATAAATTACGCTAACACGAGCCGAAAGTTTCAACGTGGCAAATCGTAACAATCCCGATTATTTTCGGCGCGCGCACGTGCAAACGAACGTATCGCAAATCGAATCGAAATATTCGTTCCTAATAATTCGCAGATATATCGATTGTCGATCTGAATATCCAACATGATTTCACCAATTTTTGATGTTAACGCACTCAATCGCTCATTCGATTCATTCATTGCCCATACATAGTAGTTCGCATTAATCTAGAGTGACTCAATGATTTCAGCTGAGTGAAAGAGTACGAGAAAATTAATAAGGTTATCGGAAAGTCGGTTATCAGTGCAACGAGTTGCCGAGTTCATTCACCGATTTCGCGACGAATGTACGCAACGCATATATCTCCGTGACCTCGCTCGTTCAAATTTAATTGACACGATAAAATTCAACGAATCTGCCAGTTTCTTATCAATTTTGTGTTTTTCTCCTCTTAATATAAATTACACAAGATAGATAAGTATAAATAAATGTCTTTATTTGAATATCTATTTCTTCGTGAAAGAGAGTGGAAAGCAGAAATACATCGATTATTGTACGGCTCCGAAAGAAAACATTTCGGAGGAACTTTGACTCCGTGTCTAAAAATATGACGATTACATCTTCGTTATCCAGACGCATCGATGAAAGATCTGTAACGAGCCGGAGGTGACAGACCTCCAAGATCGTGCTACAGTAATCGCGTTATCCGAGCAGATGACAATTTCCAAATTTGCTTCCGCTTTTTGTTCTCCGATATCAGGTGAAATGCTTGCTGTAACGCGACGTAAAACCACGCGCTGTCATTGTTCGATCGGTGTCAGCGGAAATGACGGTGCGGTGCGGTGACCGTGGAAAATCACGAGAGGCACACCTCCACCGGACATATGTTCCGTAATGGAACTCGTGTCGATTAAATATCGGCAACGAATGTTCGACGGGCATTCGAATGAATGCGCCATTGTTCGCGATGGTCCATATAATCGGAGTCCCGGGTTGTCTCGTTGCGTTTTGACCGCGTGCCATATAACAGGCGCTCATCGTTTCTTGTTGTTGTTGCCTCGACAATATTTCACATAATATCTTTCAAAAGATTATAAGAATTTAGTGAATTGAAAGATAAGATACACTTTATTATTGTGAAAAATTTTTATATAAACGAATGTACAAATGTTTTTTTATTAACATGTATTTTTTAATAATAAAATCAAAGTAAAAAATTCCATGACTGATCGACGAATAACGCCCGTGTTTCGCGATCTATTTTGAATCATTCTCTCTGTATGCAGATAAATTTCACCAATGTATAGAGTGGATACAATCTTGTCTGAACTAACAATGCACGACACTATCTCTTTCCGCTGTTGCAACGAGCGTGAAAACTATGGAACGAGAATGAAACACTCTCGAATTAATTAATTCAGCAGCGTGGACACTGGCGAATCTCGCGAATATTTCCGCGGCAATGACCGACGAAGTTTGTCAACATTGAAATCGTAGAGACTATCACTGTCTGATTGTGACGATTTCACTCTTTACATTTTCACAACTATCTCTCTAGAACAGATTTATCTGAAAAATAAACTCAAAAAGAATTTTTCGCGATACTAGAATGCAATTAAATAGAATGCAATTAAAAATATCCTAAAATGTATTATTTTTTATATCAGCGTAGATTATATCAGTTATTTTAAAAAAGCTTTTTTGCAACAAGTTTTTTCAGTTTCAGTTAAATGTTTCAAGTGGAAAACGGAATTTATTATATCTTTTTGTAATTTAAATGTCCATATCGCGACTACAACTGGCATGGCATTGGACGCCCTCGGCGCTTTTCGTTTGCTATTTCAATCGCTATCCGTAATGTATTGTCAAATACAGAATACATATACAAAAAAGATCACCTATATTCGATACTTGTCATTATACATTACGTTCATTACAATCGTGCTGAATTTCGATTCAATTTGTAATAGAGCCTTGGGCATGCAGTTTGTTTCAAACGAATATTTGCAAGAAAAGGCGAGGCAAATTCACTTACATATTACAGGAATATTATAAATCCAAGAAATCAAAATATTCGAAAGAATACACAACGAAACAAATCTTCCAAGATACATTTACTTTGTTTAAGAAATTCAAATAAATAATTTTATTGCTACATGCTACTTCTTAAATTAATTCCTGTAATTAAAAAAAAAAAAAAAAATGTTTTGTCGTGTATAATAAACGGTGAAAAAAATCAGTAAAGGCGATGCATCCGATTTTTTGTCGTCGAGCAGCGGCGCTAACGCGAGGATTTAAGATCAAAGATTAAGGCGGTAGATTATCCGCGCGAGTGGATATTGGGAGCGGCGCGTGCTCGGATTTTAAGAAGTTGTGCCACGTCGGCTCCCGGGTTTTTCCCATCGGCCGCGGTTACCTCCCTCGGTATACATTATGGGATTATTTCACAGCGCAGCGGCGGACTAATCTTCCCGGGCGAAATTGTTCGCTATCCCGGCGTGTAATAAACTTTTCCGTGCTTTACGGCCGTCGTGGCAGTAATTTCTTTAAGGCGGCCATTAAGCTAAATTCTGCGGAAAAGAGGCCGCGCCGACGCTCGTCCAAGTCCGTCCGTCAGCCCATAATCAGCCCCAGAAGATCGCTACTTCGTCCGATGTACGTCAAGATTTTACAACGTAAGCTGCAAAGAAAGTTGTGTAGCTTATGCGCGCGAAGCGTCGCACTTAAAACGGAGGCAAGGATGCATCGATAAGAAGTAACTGTCAGTCGTTCCGAATACACGTGCTAGCATCACTTGAGATTCTGACGTCGTAAAAGCTCTGTGGTAAACCACACAAGCTCTTTAAAGTGTTTTTCATCAAATAAAATCAAAATATCATATCTCTCTCAACTCAACTAAAACATTACATTTTCAGGATTAAATAAAAAAAAAAAAAAAAAAAATTTCCGCGAAAATCGTCGCGTTTTTCGGTGTTTTCCGAGCGTTATCGCTCACGTCGATATATGGTTTGATTCGCGTAGAACGTGGAAGCCGAATGGGGAACGTTCTTTATAAAGTATATATTAACACATACACACAAATCAATATCGATCGCATTCATAAATTTTAATAAGGCACCTTTTAATAATACAAATGTGTCATTTCTTTACTCGGAGAAAACGCCATAAAATTTCTCCCCTTCTTTTTCTTTTTCACGTATATGTGCGCGCGTATTCAAATATTTATTTCCGAGTTCCGCATGTGTGTGGTGAGAAAAAGGGAGGAAGAAATCGTGCGACAAGGAGGAATTTTCGAAAGGAAAATCGGGGTTAAGCGCGTTCTCTCGCTCGTATACATTTGATTACAACGAAGAATTGCGTCGAGATACACACGAAAGAAGCAATGCGAAATGTATCTGCAAAGTTAAACAAGAGGACGATATTACCTTTCCCAGTGAGAATCAAGGTATAGCGGAAACGATTCGTAATCGCTAAAGCTTAAGTTGACGGTATCCTCGCGTATCCTCGATTCCATCCTGCTCTTTACCCCCTCTCGTATAAGCAAATGATGTTTCACGCTCCAGTACTTCGTCAAAAGGATACGCGCGTCTCGTGTCTTTGCCTCTCCGGGGAGATTGCACCTCTTCGAAGAGAACACCTCTGAAATATATCCACGGAATATTATCCGGGACACAAAGTAACTCGTGTTATAACGGAACGCGAGCAGCGAGCGCTGTGTTGTAAAATGTATCGAGATAAAGTGCATCTGTCGTCTTAACAAAGTAACAAGAAGCATGCTTCTCCTTCACGCGCCCCGTGTTTGCGGCTATTACTCAATTTATAGAAGCTACGCGATAATAAATCGATTTGTCGCGCGCGCGATTTAATTTCAACGTTCGCGAATTCATGGGATCCGACTAGCTCGTAATTGATACAGCCAATTTACCGAGGGGTGGGGGAAGAGGGGAGTAGGGAAAGCGATGTTTGCCACTCGTCATCAATCGAAATAAATTTTGCGTTCGGTCAAAAGGAATATTCTATTATCGTCACTGCTCATTATCATCGCTCGTGTAAATAGATATATTATGGTAGATACTAATGTGCGACCGAATATCATTCGATCGATTCCATAGCAGCGCGTTCGACGGACGGCGTAAATAAATGAAATGCAGCACTAATACGCGGACAAAGTGCCAAGTTATGACAATAATATAAATCAGACCCGGCGTAATTTCAAAGTCCCGATACATCATACTTTAGTTTTGTTATGCGGACAGGTTTGATTTACCGTGGTATTTGCAGTGCGGTAACTCGAAAATTGTGATTTACACGTGGTTTTCCTCTAACGCTGGCGGACACATAAAACACTATAACGCACGAGGCCTCTTCCTCGATTCCTCGACTAATACAGATTAATTATCGCGAACGTCGAGAGAGAAATCAACGTTCAAGAGTAAGGTATGGAATTATATAATATTAATTCTCTTCCTCAGTCAAAAATCAAAAATTTTTCTAAATTTTTGTAATTAAACGCGCGCTAAAAAAAGAATATTATTCGAACAAAATAATAATTATATCGAGATAACAAACATCACGAAGCGGCGAGAATATACTCTGTTGATAAGACTCCATTGAAATCGATATAGCGCCGGCAATTCGTCGCGAAGACGATAAGGTCAAGAATAGAAAAGCATTGTCGAGAGAAAGAGAGAGAGGGAGAGAGGTTGTCGTCTTTTCAGCCCGAGGACGCTCCCTGCGATCGATGTACGTCCGCGGAAAAGGGACGAGGCCGATTGTTGGTTGCGGGCGGGACCGGCGTCGGTCAAAGATGCTAGGAAAGGGTGGGTGCAATAGAATCTCGAAACTCTTTTTTCGTTATCGTCTCATTCGATCGACCTCATTCGCACGCGTATTCGCATCACGTTGATATCGAGGCCGCGTGCGCCGACTGAGAATGCTATGGGGAGTAGCATGGGAGGACCCCGTGTGGTTAGTTGACCCGTGTACTACGCAACGTGTAGACGGTGACATAGGTTGGCGCGATGCATCGAAGCCGGGCCACAATTCGACGTGTATCGTGAACGGGATAATGGATGGACTCTCGTCGAAAAAAATCGAGCAACTCGAGTAACTGCACGAACGCCAGATATCGCAATCAATGCAATTGAAATAAAGAAAGAAATAAAATAAATATATATATACACACATATACATGTGTAGATGTATAATGCGAAACAGTTTTGCGTAGAGAAAAAAAGAGAAGCAAAAGACGGAATCGTATAATGGAAGAAATCAGATCGATTGGCAAAGTTCTTTGTTGATTAAACGTTAGCAGTAACGGAGCCGTTTCCTCGAGTATCATCTATCCGCCGGGGCCTTGGATGTCTTCGTCGGCAATTAAGAAGAGAGATATCTCCTTTCATCGATATGCACGATGAGCGAAAGGAATCGAACTTTGTCCCTGGTTTCAGTAATTGGAGCGCAAAGAGTTAAGTCGTATTTCTCCGGAAGGCTGACGGTCATCGAACGGAACTCTGTGCCCACGTATCGCAATCGATGAAATCTCGATTATCGTCTTTTATCCGCTCTCTTTTATAAAGCTCTCGCGGTGTTACAAAAAAATTCGCCTCCTTATACTTAACAATGTCCTGCGCTCGTTTCTCTTTGAATTTTAAAAGAAAAGATCTCTTTTACATCGGCCGGAGAGCACTTTGTTTCGACTCGTCGAAAGCTTTGATCTTGAATTAATGTAAATCAACCGCGCGCGATAATCATTCCGTCTATATCGAATCGATGTTCATTGTAATGAAGAGAAAAGAAATTCTCTTCGGGCATTTGTGTCACTCCGTTCGAAGGAATGCCACAAGAATCCACCATGATGAAGCCGAACGTCTCTATCTTTATTCTCTTCTTTACGCGCAAGTCATATTACAGTTTCCTCGGAGTGCGTCTTTATCGAACGGCCGAGTTATTTATTTTAATTCAAGTTCTGAGAACAGAAGAGCGCCGACGAGTTTCTCTATCAATCCGCTTGCGCGATCGCTTCGATTGTGCTCCCACCAACAAGACATTTAAGCGTTGAATTTAATTAAGGTCTAAGCAAGTACAGCTTCCTATGCGGTTTCGATTGGACTTGAAATTTCCTATACACTCCAATCGTAAACCATCGATGAGTTTCCGACGAGCGCGCGATGACAGTAAACACGATTTAGAAATCAAATACTCAATCGTCGTGACATACGACACACTTTGATAGAGGGCTAAGTTTTGATCGATAAAATAAATACGCGTGTAATATCGATATCACCGATATTGAAATACACGCTTGATACGAGATTCTATTTTAAATATGTTCCTAACAAATAAAATCTAGTATTATTCGCTACTAAATCTTCGAACATTTGAATTGTCAAAATACGCAATGACAGGCTTTGTTGTAAGCTCGAAGAAAGTGTACGATAATTTTCTTTGTTTTTTAAAAACAATATATTAAATTCGCGCGCGCATTAAACGAATCATTCACATTACTATAAATTCTCATTGAACTGTCAAAATATGCTACTTTGTCGATGACAGTTATATACGAAAAAAAATTAAAATATATATAAATATATTATCGAAAAAGAGATGAATATTACTCTCCGAGTATATAAATAAATATTCTTCGTGTGCATTTTAAGATTAATTACGCCAACTCTCGATGCTGACCGGAAATTTTTGAGGGCACTCGCGAGTGCCCGATGTTCACCGGAAGAGAGCTTCCACAAGTTTCGAGGCAAACGCCACACAAATGCCTCTCGAGTAGAATTGAATTCAAACTAGGTTACGCGTCATACATATGAATGAATCCGGGCCTCTTTTTGAACGTCGAAGTCCGCGTTTTGCTTGCAATTCATAGATTAAGTAAAACACGGCCCCTTCCCCGCATCGCGTTCGCGATGCATCTCTACTTCGTCGTGGCGGACGTACGTCTAATAAATCTGGCCCGCGTTGCTATGATTCTCCGCGAGTTTCGCACAAGAACGATAAATCCGGACGTCGTGTTCGGGAAAGTCGGTCGATTCCAATACCGAATTATACGTTCCTCCATCCCCCGCAACGACTAAGCAGCTGCATCGCTGTATAAACTGACGTGCATTACCAATTCAATTGTTACAAAGTATTATGCCTTAGCGTTTCTTAAGTCTCTTTCATTTTTTACGAGATATGGAAAATGCGATTGATCGCGCATTCAGAGCTTTATAAAAACCTAATGGATCCTAAATACAAGAAAAACATACGAGTGAAATTGTTATAAAAGATTCCGTCTGCTTCAAATTTTTCGATAAAGTATAACATTAAACATTGATCTCATTTTTCTTTCAAATATATGTTTCTAAAGTTTCTAGGAATTTATTGAAACGCAATTATAAATTGATAATGCGCTTACGACAATCAATTAAGGGGTAATTGATTTCTGATATCTGTAAGAGACAGAATGACGAATGACGCATCTAGACGGGCGAGTAGATTATACGATTTAACAATATACTAACTCTTTGATACGTCTCGGTAACTATGAATCGGTGGGAAGTCATCGTGAATAATCCAAGCGATCTAATCGCTCCCGGGAGAGATGCGAGAAAAAAAGATACGTAAAATACGACTAACGTGAGTTATGACCGGTCCAATTTTTCCCTCGCTTTTACCCGTGAGTTATATCTAATCCTTGGCGATGAATTCGTCCGTGTCGTGCCGTTTCCCCCAACATATATACATATAATATTCGTTCAAGATACGTGCCGCACCGAACGGGATGTAAAATATTTCTTATTAGCATTTTTTAAATGAAAAGGCCTTTTAAATACAGAAAAATTGTATGGAATTCGACGGGATGGTTCAAACGACGTTTACATCCCTCGAATACACGATATGTATCACATGGTTTTGCTTTTATGCTTAGTGCTAGTTTTCGCTCTCCCTGTTGGAAAAAATCGACCGAGACATGAAATCGATCCGAATTTATCAGGCACTAATAATACCGCGCAAAGCTTGAAGTTTAGAGCTGACCGAAAGCACCTGCACTTTCTTTAATGGCATTGTCGTCGAGAGGACCCGGTGTCCGAGTGCACTTCCGGCGCGATACCGCCTGTAGTTTACCCGGGGAAAGGGCGTGACGCTTCATCGTGTGTCGATAAAATATTGACATTCCGTATATTCCACTAGTCATTCATTTAGCCGGACCGAGAAAACGTAGTATCCGTTTTCGTGTTTACATAGGCATCGTCTCACCGCGTTTCTCGCCCCGTAATCCTCCCTCAGGGCGTCCGTTACTTTAGTAGCTCGCCATTAGCGAGACTTTATCGCACGGGAGACTTTATCCGCTATGCCGCGTCGTTGGATTTAAGTATACGCCCGTAAATTGCCGTAAATTAATCCTACGACTCGGTAACGTGTCGTGACCCGGCTTTGTTTTCCTGCTTTCGAATTGTTGGACGACAAAAAGCGCAAGCCAATTTCGTTCCTTCTAATAGCGAGCCGCGTCTATTTTCTCGATGTTTTTTTTTCAGCGCAAAAATTTCAGGAGAATTATTGCGATAACGTTGGAATTTTTAAAAATTATAAAATACAAAAAAATATTTATATTCTCTCGATTGCGCTTTTCCGATTTCAATATTTTTCTCATCGCTATTTCCCTAACGTTTCTTATTACAAGAGTCATTTAGTTAACGCCTTATATTATATATTTTTTATAATATGATATCTCATTCTTTGTCTTTTATTATTTCAGGAATAATCTCCGAGTATCGTATCACGACGATCTTGTCGTAAGTATAAATAAAAGAAACGTATTAGCAACGCAGAGAGATATAATATCGCGAAGACGCTTCTATTTACGGATACGATAGTTCTTGTGTCACTCACCGTTTTGTTCCCCAAATTTTTGACACGGCAATTGAGATACGTCGTCTTTCCTAAGAGTGCGGTCACGTTCTTCGAGGCTGATTTGTCGAAGTACGGCCCCGTCGATCGTGCGGTCTCCTCCAGAGCGTTCTGGCTGTACGTGTCGCCGCTCTTGCCGTTACCGCCTTGCGGCATAGTGTGACAGTGCACTTCTGAAACACGAGAAATCCAAAGAAACGCTGTATAAATGCGGCAATTTCGATGCTAAACATTTAGGAAGGGTAGGTGAAGGGGTATTTTGTATTCTCGTCCATCGTGTTCTCGCACATTGAATATCGAGGAGCCAGAAGCGCAAACGAATTTTCGCGGAATACAATACCGAGGTTCTTCGACGAATAAAGCGACAGTTAAATATTTTGAAACTGTTACTTTTTCGCAACAAACAAATGGGAATCGGAAAAATGACGTGTGGACGATGTTTCGTCGCGAATTATCGCGCTTTGCGTTATGTATTTTATTATCTAAAATGAAACACCTCTTACCGGCGAGCGTGACTAAAGGGCAGATATATCGTAGAAAAAAAAAAAAGTTAAAAAATTGAAGTAGAAACAGATACGTATAATATTTATTCATTTGTGCAACACGCAATATATAATTTTAAATCCCACAATCCAGAATATAATTATCATGATAATTATATAATAATAATAATAACAATTATAATTATAATATTTTCGTTGCACGCATGAATATTAATCGTATTATGCTAAACTGTTAATGTATACGAAAGTGAGGTTTGCAACGCGTAATAGTTTCCCATTTTTCTCTTAAAAATAATAAGAGTGCGGAAATTTGCGCGAATACACATCTAGTTAACGAAAAAATCCGCGGAGTCCGCGAGATTTTAATTAAACGCTCGTTGTGATAAAAATAAAATTTGGCCGACATAAAATCCATTTACGGGCTTGGATGCCCGTTAATTATTTTACGATGGATCGCGGAAAGAAAGCACGCTTACAAAAGCTGAAATCGTAATTAGCAGAAGATGTAACGAGCGCGCTTCTTGCCGTTTACAGAGGTAGCGGGAGTCATTCATTAACCGTCCCAATTTCTTGCACCTTGACATTTAATGGTAACTCTCACATTAACAATATCATCTTTTTCCCTCTTTCTCTCTCTCTGTCTTACATACACACAAACTAAGAAAATCTCTTTGTCGTCCTTCGTACCGGGAAGACGTTTTCATTGTAATGCCATGCGACTTATAGCAGCATTTCGCGCAACGGACAAAGGACAATGGCGCACGAATCGCAATAGTGCACTTCTTCTCACAAACAGGATTGATTTGCCTTATCCAATTAAACTTGTCCGAATGCATCACAATACTAGGAAAATAAATGAATTGTCGAGCAGAATAACGATATAAATAATTTGTTTCCTTTTCAGAAAAAAAAAACACTGGCAAAGTGTGTTTTTTGGAAAGCCGTTCAATATAAAGTACAATTATTTTTTTACTACTTGGTATATATTGTTTTATTATTTTACAATTTGCTCTTTTTCATAAGCAAGAGAATACGCGGAAAATTTTATGCCACTGCTAAATAATTTCAACGCGAAAACTGACACTCGTATATGTTAAACTTTTATTTTTACCTTTTCCGATATACCGTTAATTTAACCGGATGCTGTCAAATGTATTAATCCAAAAAAAAAAAAGAAGGAAGATGTAAAAAAGCGACACAAAAGGCGCAAATGTTTATAATTATCTCGGATAAATCGAGTTAAATGTTTCAAACTGCGAATAAGCTTTGGCGATAAACTTCTCAAAGCAAGAAGAAAGTATCATTGTCGCGGGCACACCTCGGGGAGTTGCGAGAATTGTTTATCGGTCCGACGACTTCTGGAATCGACGATGGGGAAATAATTTTCTCGCAAAGTCGATATCGTTTAATTTATTGCGCGTGATACGCGCAATTGATGGGAGAATCGCTTCAACCGCACCGTTCGTAGAAAGTGTCCGAATTAATCGCGATGATTCACGTGCACAACGCGTGCGCATCATCCTATATTCTACACAGATGAGAGAGAGAGAGAGAGGATTTGAGAGAGAGATAGATTAAAAACGTAATTCGCAATTACCTTGCTCGTCCATGCGCGCGCAAGGATGAACCCGTTCACCGCTTCCCATCGTCGCTCCCAATTCGCGACAGACAGCCCCGCTGACAGCTCGCTGTCTCGAGATAGAAATCGAGTCATTTGGAAAGCAGCTAACGAATTATATATCACGCTTTTGTATACGGACGCAGTTTATTCGTCTCGGCTGGAAAATACACGTTCGACGAGAGCGCCGAGTATAATTGGCCGTCGTCGACAGGTCGTCGAACGGGCCGGCTCGTTTCCTCGCCGGGTCTCGGTGCTATCATATGCTAGTTACGCTCCATTGCCGGGAACTCGACGAGTATATAATCGAATCTCGCCGGTCTTGATTAGGCCGTGATTACGCGAGGAAGGCGCGCGCGCGCGCGCGCGCGCTCACGGCTGACGTAGCAAATATTGAATCTCGAAAGCGGCGCAGCCGACGCGGATAATCCGGCTCCTCGTTTTCTCTTAGCAGCGACACCGCTTCCGAGGGGTGGTTTATCCCCAAGGACGGCTCGGAGAACTTTAGCCGCGACTTATATCGCGAATTCTCCGACGGCGTTAATTCGTTTTCCCTCTCCCCGGTCGCTTCGCAATCAGCGTCCCGTCGTCGGATAATATTCACATTGCCGGGTCCCCGGACATGGAACGACGAGACAAAATGAACGGAAAACTTTCCACGGAAACTTTCCACGGGCGATAATCAATTATACACGTTGCAGCCGGTGAACGACTGCGGGAATGTCAAATCCCAGGCGGAAAGTTATCCGGGGATTTAATCGCGTAACGTTTCCTTTATACCAATGCTCGCTTGTGACTGTCATAACAATGATAAAACGCCGACATTCAAGAGATTTTGTTGTACCGCTCTTTCGCAAACTGCGAGATGCTATCTTTAATACAATAGTTGGCGAGACCACGAAATTTTCGCGTGTATTTCCGCTTCGATATTATAATATATGCGGTTTTCACAATCTTCCATTTCCGCGCTTTATTCGAACATTACAAATTTTCATTTTATCGCGTTATATACGAACGTTACGTTTTACGTACATATAAGGCAAATATGTTCTCTCGCGACACACATGGTGTACAACAAAATAAAAGTTTGTTCGCGCAACGTAAGGTCTCGCAGCAGCAAGTTTCTTTATTAAATTTGGCGAAAGACCGCGAACAATTTCGACGGCTCTGTTTTATTTGGACGACAAGAAATTCGAGCTCTTACGAAGAGCCATTTGAATCGGCCAAGTTTGGAACGAACGAGTTACAAGAGCCGACCCGTGTTCGTATAATGGGCTCGAGCTAATTTAATTATGAGTCAACGTCATTGACCACCTTTCCAAGTTCTCGCAATCTGCCCCATTTCCTCAATTTCCTTTCCTTTTGTCCCTTCATACGCTTGTGAAGGCCAGCAATCTGGCCTTTAACTCGATTCAAAAGGAATGTGAACTCAATTTAAAGAGATACGATAGCTTGTATCATTTCAATGAGGTAACAATCTAATTTCCCCGCATGTTTTAAATCCTATTTTCCAATCACAATTCGAATCCAACATGTTAAATGCATTCTTCTTCTAATTGTTCATCGTAGAAGTAAATTATCTTTTCACGCAAAGAATTAATGATATGACGCGCAAAACAGATAGATCAAATAACAGTCTTTGATTATTCCGCGATAAACGCTGATTTTAAAATAAAAGAGTGGAAAAGAGAGCGGAAATGGATCGGAAAAGTCGCCAGCGATAAGTATAATAGTTGGACGTGGCGTGTGTTTGGAGAACCGCATTGTCGTTCCCATTTCTTTGCTCCCAGTCTACGGTTTCCGTCCGCGGAGAGTCGGTCGCGTCGTCGGCAGAAATGAGAATTTATCGCGCCGACCCGGGGATACGGGAGCAGGCCATGGAGAACGAGCGTGAATCCGCGCGACGCTTCCTTTCGCGCCGGTAACGCGGAGAGCAATGTGGAAGGTTGGGAAAGGAGGAAAGGGGAGAGGGGTTTAATCGCGATACTTGTTACGCGTTTATCTCACTCGACGGTCCATTAAAGCTCGCGGATCCTCCGGATAGCATCGGGTTATGGCTGATGAGCCGCGGAATGCGCGCATCAGCGATTCCCCGGCGGATTTCGAATTACGCAGCTGAGTCGGGGCTTCGACCCGATTCTACCGGGTGATCGCACTCCTTCGAATCCACAAATTATTCCGCATTTTGTGAAAGAGACGCTATATATAAGTACGTAAACTGGCGAGTATACACACGGGGTCGTGGGTGCAGTGGGTCGCGTCCTTGCGGTTAGATCCCCTCCTAAATTTCGAGATTTTACGGCCGGCGCGTCGAAGCCACATCGTAAAATATCCGCGACGATGGGAAGGTCGGGGCAAGGATAAAGGGAGGCATTGCCGGATAAAATGGGGGAGAAGAGGAGAAATAGAGAGCCGCGTAGAGAGTTATCTTTCAATCTACTTTTACCGAAACTCTTACCCGGGGCGAGGTCGTGCGGACAGAGCGCAGTCTCTCCTGTTTTAAAATTCAAATTCGCAACTTTTGCTTAAACGCCTCATAGGTAGTCTTGGCGGACATATACATCCCTTCCGTTCTTTTCTCCGAGCGTGCGGTATTTCGCCCGACAGTTGAATCCGCGTAAAAATTTTTTACGATCTATTCCTGCATTTTTAAACGCACGGGAACGTATCTACTGTTGTAATTCTCCGCTTGAAAAAAAAATAGCAGATCACATCAATCCAATCAAGAGTAGTAAATTAACGAAGCGCGAAATGCGAGCAAGAAACTTTGTTCGATATCGGTACAGACGACGAAAGCTTGCGTGAAAGCTTAGATCTACCGTAAATTTTCCCACTGTCTCGTGAGTAAATTGGTCCCGGCATTAGCAGTCGCACTCTGCGATGCAATTCCAATGGCTGCCTCTCCGATCGGAATTACGTAAGCAAAGTTTACCCATTATTGGCCGAGTACGCGAGACTAAGGCCTGGCGTTGCCGACCGATTGCAAGAAATCGCACGCATGCAGCCTCCGCTAATGATTCGCCTCGGGAATGGAATAATTGAAGGAGGAAGGAGGAAACGCGAAGATTCTCCGGATGAGATAGCGGTACATAAACTCAAGCATCAATTTATTACGGTCAGTATTGCCATAGCAAACGATCTTATATTGTACGACGCGCGACTTAATGGAAAGTAAATGTCGCCGGAATCGCCGGTCGTTACTTTAGATCAAACGTTGCGGGAATTACGCGGAGAAATAGAGTGATGTAACAAATAACGCGTAACGACATATGTATATATAACGAGAGACTAAATTTATACGCCGTTTAATATATCTAGTTTCTGCAGATTTTGTTTAAGACTTTGGAATTTATTTCCATCATTTATATCGCGCCTTCTTTTTTTTTCATAAAATAAGATAATCGATGGAGAATACATATAGAGTGCCTAGTGTGAAAACCGTTTAAGATCTATGAGTCGCAAGAGAATCAAGTCGGAAGGTTTATGATCGCTCCACGTGGCCGAGCGCGAGCTCTCTCGCACGCAGAGCGGACAAGGATTTTTGCCGAGGGATGCAGAGAGAGCGGGGATGTAAAATGTCCTAGCTGGAGGTGGTCTGGCAGAAGCCGTCGGCAACGGTGTTTCGTCGATAAATAAGCTTGACCGTGGGGTGTCATATTTCTTTGTCGCGCGCCAACGCGCTATCTCGCGGAGCACGGCGCGGATATTATTTACGATCCCGCCCGGGGGAGAGATTTATTACGGAATTGATTTCCCGCACGGCCGATCGGATTAATTTTCACTTTCGAGGCGTGTGCGCGAGCGTCTCGTCGATTGCCCGCGCGAATTTATTTCGCGCGAAACAGAGCGCGAAACTCACTCCGGATCTTTCGCGAGGCCAAGTTCTCGATCAGACACAATGAAGAATATACTTTGGCACAAGAAAATCGATTTACGTCGTCGATTTATCGTCATTTGAAAGCAGTTAATATAATATTCGGTTGTGACAACGTGAGGAGAGATAATAATAATCGCATGCTAAGTGGACGAGATAATATAATGCATGTCAAGTGCATAGGGCGGTACATCGAGTTAAAAATTTATCTATTTCTATATTTTCATTAACCGTTTCATTTTCAATGCTCGATTATTACTTGCAATTAATCGAGTCGAAATTCTGCTCCTATTCTCAATATAATATCTTAATATCTTGATACTTCAAGTAGCATACAGTTAGATTCTCCTTTACAATTATTTAATCTATAGTTTTGCCGAAGATTATTCTCTTAAATCCCTAAGCGAAAAACTATTCGTTTATCGCTTTTATAAAGTAAGAAAATTGAAGTTGTGTAAATAGGAGCAAAATTTCGACTCGGATATCCATCTTCACAATACGACTGGATTTAGCGATCATAATGTTTGCTATTGTCGAAGGCGATGATGATGTCGAGGCGACAGATCGTGTTCAACAAAGACAAAAGCCACCTGTAACCGTGTCATTAAGTTCTCATTTAATAGCCTGTCTCTTCTCGAGATAACACAAGAAAACCCCCTTTTTTTGAGAACTCATTAGTCTAACGAGCGCTTAAGTCGCACACGCGCTATATTAAATGCAAGAAGCTCTCGTTATCATTGTCCGTCGTCGTCACAAGTTGTACCGATAAGAGGAACGTCATCGGAGCAAGAAGCATAACATTGCGTCAGATATCCGCCTAGTCGTCGGGAAAGCTACTTATGGTTGGCTCGTAGACGCTAAAACGTTCGATCGCAGATTCGGAACAGTTATCTATCTCGCGGATAGATCGTGACAGTCTCACGCGAGGCGATAATCTTTTCGACAAAGAAAGCGGATAACGACGCTTGGATATACATGTCAACGACTCGACGCTTATCCCGCGAACGTTTCATCGTTCCTCGCGTAAATACCGGGCCGCCTCGTTCATCTTGTCGAGAGACGACGTTGCGTTGAATCGTCGTCACGTCGTCGAGAGCAAGACGAGCGCTCAAGAAAGAGAGAGAGAGAGAGAAAGAGAGATGGAGTGAGAGTGAGATACGAGGCAGTCGGTTGAATGAAATTTGCAATGGAAATTTAATCTGACTCGATTCGTCCCGCGTAGCCAGCAGTCTTCTCCTTAACGCCAGTCATTGTTATGTTTTGCGGAATTTTCGACAAGGAATTGTGCGCCCTGGGAAAAAGAACGCGATAATATCACGCCTCTCTTTCTCTCTCATCTCACTCATCTTTCTCATAAACCAACTCCCCGTAATTATATATTCCGTTGACGGGTTCCAACTCTCTGAATAGCTCGCGCAATGAATCGTCGTCGTTTAGCGAAAGGCGTTGACATTTTATCAAAGGAAATTAAACGCGTGACATAACGAATTCTTTGTTTTATGGTGTAGCGTTCCCATCTACATAAACTTATTATATATTTTCTTACAGCCCCAGATAAGATAATTCTGTTTACGTTATTTTGGCCGGTCTACTTATCGCACGAGAAAATTCTTGGTATCCGTGGAATTAAACTCAAACAATTTAATTGATGTACAAGAATATCACGACTTACTGATATCTACGATTAACATTATAGATATACACTACGTCGCGCAATAAACGTGCGAAAACAAATTTCTCGCAGCTAGAAACGAAAAAAATAACCGTGTATTTTAATTCGCCGTAAACCGAAATGTTTAAACTGATTATTAATATCGTAATAAATATCGATGCACTTTAGCAGAAGCGGAAATAGAGGGAGTGTAAAATTTTTCGTTTGGCAATTTTCTGCGGAGGCAGCATTTATAAATTGTACGAAATTCGCACGACGACAGTAGATAAACCAGCTAGTGCTGGTATTAAAATTTAAAAAGAACGGAAAGTTTCTACCAGCGCCGGTCTAAAGTTCTTTTTCGTTAAAACCATCGCGCAATAGCTATTTAGATAGCCGTGGCTCGAGTTGCCTCTCTTCGCCGCTTACCGCGCAAGCCACTTAAATGCAACGTCACCGGTGATTATGCAAAGTCCCTTTACCTGGAAAAATCGCAGGAGACGTTTTCTCGTCATCCGACCCATGTCTAACACTCAGCCATGCGGGAATGTACCGTGCTTGATCGTGCTGGTTTCGGAATGGACCTCGCGTGCAGCGAGAAACGGGGGCACGAGAAGCGTTTTTGGGACGTGAGGCTTTAATGCGCTTTTAACGCCCGGTGCAATAAATTCCCGGCCAAAAATGCATTATCGAGAGAAAATTTCGATACGCCTCGCCGCGTAGATTCAAAAGCCGCACATCGTCATTGCATGATCTATCTCGAGGCATTTCTGCCTCGAGATTCTGCTGTGCGTTTACATAGTTAAGCATTTCAGGCTTCGACAAAACTCTTATTATCTTAATCGAAAATTTATCAAATCATATCAAATTTATGCAATAATATCTGTAGTATTTTGTTTACAGATAAAATTATTATCTGTCATGTTTGATGGAAAGAAAAATTAGATTTCCAACGAATTATATGATTAAAAATAATGTTGTCAATAATTCTATCTCAATTGAATTAATCATCGACTAAGTTAATTGAAATTTGATTTAAAATTGGCCTTTATATTTTCAGAGCTAAATAAAATATCATTACCATTATTAATGTTATTAATTATAAAAGCAGAGATCCATACAGAATGCAAATTAAATATTTTTTGCAATTTCTTACCGATATCGTGCACATTTTATAGAGTCGACATTTGTGGAAATAAAAATATCAGTATTCAAATATTTAACTCCTTAAACATCCGCTAAAGAAATTATTTAAAAACATCAATCGCAATTACTTTAAAAATTTTTTTTTTTTCAGGAGGAATAGCACATGGAATATTCCTTTCCAAGCGGAAAACGCAAATGCCATTTCTATCCGACAGCCGCATCCTCGACACCCTCGAGACACATTTTACCTGACCGGAAAAACATCAACTTCTTTCAAGTCTGGAAATTTCATTCGTTCCACTGATGCGCAGTTACAAAATCTTTTTTTTCTGTAATCGAAGATAAATACTTGTTGTGAATGGCACGTTACAGTTTGCAGAGTATATCTTTCCTTGTTCATTTGCTTTAGATAGGCTATCTTGAGACTAAAATCTTCTAAAAATACAAAAACTATATTTTTAATTTTAAAAATAAAATTTTCTGAGAGACTCGTACGCTTGCGTGTGTATATATATACGCGCGTGCGTGAATAATATTTAATATGTTATATATAGATATATATTTCTCTGATATACTAGACTCTAGCGGAAAGTTGCTCATATTTCTCTTATATAAAAATATCTTATGCTAGATCTACGTCTTTCATACTTTTGTATACGCGTGCCTTTGTGTATCGGCTTTATGTAATATCTATTTGGCAGATGGACTTTGATTCGATTACGTGATTCCCCTATCGCGCGAATATTTCACCATAATACTTTAGTACCATATCACGTAAATGGGTTCGTTATTTACGTGCATTATCCAAACAATAGCACTCAAGAATTTTCGTGCACGCAATTTGCAACCAAAAATTGCTCCCTTCGATCGCTTACCTTATTGTACTTTCAGGCTTTTAGTTGTGCAATTAAGTGCAAATTTATTTCTCAGATATATCGGACCTTGTCAATTCAACATGTGAGAGTAACCTAATATTATTTGTAAGTAATCTATAAAACAAAATACGTGAATGCCACTAACATTATATATGAAACAGCAGAAAAAACACTCAAGAAAAAAATTAATCTTAACTATGAATTATTTTTAATATACGACCTTTTTTACTATGTATACTCGCGTTTCTTGCATCACATGATAAGAGATATCAATATCTATATATTAAAAGGCTATATGAAAACTACAATATTATTAAAGCTACAATCTAAGATTTACTTAGTATCTCATTGAAAAATGTCTTCCGACGAGAATTTTCAACGATGGATTGAAAAGATCGTGTCGAAGATTATCAAAAATCTCGGATTAGACGTGGACAAAGCACGGTACGAGTTATCCAAAAACGTGAAGTTTATTACATCCAATCTGCATTACATATGCGTAAAGTTTACAAGCAAAGTAAAGGGACAAAGTGAGGAACTTGCTATGATACTGAAGAGATCCCTGCCGGAGAAGATGGCTAGACAGATGATGCGCGTCGATTCTCAGTTCCATAACGAAATCCTGTTTTATAGTATGTACGCTCGACCCGACGAAAACTTTGCAAGATGCTTATACGTAGACGAACAATCGGCCGATCTGGTGATCGCGTTGGAGAACGTCAATAAAAGGGGATATCATCCTTGTCCATACACATACGATGGTCCTTTGGAGTACATCTTAGCGGCGATCCGCGAAATGGGACGATTCCACGGCAAAGGATACGTCATGAAGGAGCAGCAACGAGAAAAATTCTTCAACATTGTAAAGCAGCTTCAAGAAATTAGGTACGACAGTACGATAGATGCATTCAAATTTATTGTCAACTTCATCGCAACGCGAGCAATTGAATATCTTCGTAATCAAGGCCACGATGCGATCTTTTGCGATAAAATGGAAGTTGTATTTTTGAATGCGTTCGACGTAGTAATGATGAAAGTGGTGGAGCCAGTAGAACCCTTGTCCACGTTGTGTCACGGAGATTTTACATTAAGCAACATTCTATTTAAAATAGAAGACGATGGACAGCCACGAGCGATGCTGATCGACTTTGCGCATTTGAGATACTCGACTCCCGTTATCGATCTTTCCACGTTTCTCTGTCTCTGTTGTTCAAATGAAATTAGAAAAAATAAGTTTTTCGAAATCATGCAGGCTTATCATGACGCATTGAAGAAGTATTTGCTGGATGCTGGCATACAGAATATTGAGAAGTACTCGTACGACGCTTTGTTGGACAATTACAAGATGGGTGGCCTGTTCGGTTTTATTATTGCATCCTTTTTCTTACCGTCTTTATCCTTTTTAGAAGATAGCACAAATGAAATACGAACACTAACAGATATAGAGTTTGCAAAAATTGTCAAGAAGAAAGGTGGAGACAAAATATCCAAAATATTAGCCGATATGTTGTTGCAAATGAAAGACTTTGGTTGCTTAAAACACTTTTTATAATCGTGCGATATTAATCCGATGTATAAATCAATATCAATAAGATAATAATGTTTAAGCTTTGGAAAATATTTTTAAATAATCAGAAATATACAATATGTAAATGCAGAATAATTTTTTGCCGTTTAAGTTGGGCAAAAAAGTTAAATAAATTTATTATATTTTTGTGACTTAAAAATATATTTAATTTCGTTTTTTTATATTTGTTCCTATTCAATAATCATACATTCATATATAAATTTATTATAATTTTGTGACTTAAAAATATATTTAATTTCGTTTTTTTATATTTGTTCCTATTCAATAATCATATATTCATTAATGCTCTTATTGTTTTATTGCTTATATATATATTTGAGTTCATTTCTTCTATTTCATTAACTTATGATTATTCAAGAATTTTACATCTTAATGCTATTTTATGTTGGAGAGTTGAAATTATGTATACATTTATTTTTCATTCGAGTAAAAATGATATCCTTGTTTCCCTCTTCTATTATTTATCTTAGCAATAAGGCAGAACCTTCATACAATATTCCGTACAATAAGGATAGAGAAAAATATGTTTTAGTCAATTTTTACAATTTTTCAATGTAAATTTTATACAAAATATAGCACCAACGAAAAAAGTCATTAATAAGTCTTTTTTATACAATCTATAAACTCTATACAATAATGCAAAAATCTAACTATAATTAATTTTTATACTTTAGTAAAAATTATTAATATGATTAAAAACACAAATATACATATATATTTTAACGAATAATTAATATTGCAAGTTTTCTCTGCAAATTAAAAGAGATATGATTCATATATATATGTAAGAGTATAATACCAATCATACATTGATTTTAATATACAATTAAAATGTGTATAATTAATTAAAGATATAAAAAATTTAATACTGAAAATTTGCAATATTATTCTGATCACAGATAACATCCTGCGTATGATTTTCATAATGAACAAATTGTTATTAAAATGACTAAATTATATTAATTAATTAAATATAACACATACAAATTGTTGCGCAGTGGTGTGTGTGCACAGAGCTTTTTTTGTCATAAATCTTTTTTCACTTTAATTGAAATTTATTCTGTATAATCTTGTTGATATAAGACAGATAAAAAAAATTGTGTTAAAAAGAGCTTAAAGTCGATTCTATAATCTTTATATAACAGCAAACTATCACGTTATTCAAAGATTAATTTATACACACGACTCACACAGCTCTATCAATTCTGTCCATGTTTCCTTGACATTATGTTAACTCATGCCGCAAAACAGCCATGCATTAGTATATGTATCCCACTTCTTGTATTATTCTATTACATGAGACGAAACCAATTTAGGAATGCTTTGATAACATCATTATCTACAAGTCATTTTAAATCACAGCCAATATTGTTCGCGCTATAAGCGAGTTTGTAACAGTGATCACGTGAAATTCGCATTCAGATTGAAAAACGACAAGTTGTTTCACATTTGTCGAATAAAATAAAATGTCCCAGATATGGATCGAAAAAGTGATGTCAAAGATATGCAGAATCTCGGATCGGTCGTCGGAGAAAAACGATACGAGTACCCCAAAATTGACAGGTGTTTGACCAACCTGTATAATGCATCTGTAATATTTAGAAACAAGGGAAAGGATGAGAAACTTTCTCTTATACGAAGAGACCTTTGAAACAGGAAATCAATATACAGGTCGTCAACATTGATTCTCAGTTTCATAACGAGATTCTGTTCTATCATGCGTACGCCAGACCCGACGAAAACTTTCCAAGATGCTTCTACGTCGACAAACAGCCGCCCACCAACTCGGTAATCGCTCTAGAAAATGTCAGTGATCAAGGATACTGTCCTTGTCCCTACGTGTATGACGCTCCTTTGGAATATATCTTAGCGGCGATGCGTGAGTTAGGACGATTCCACGGTAAAGGATACGTTATGAAGGAGCTGCAGCGGGAAGAATTCTTCGATATTTTAAAGCGATTGCAAGAAACCAAATATTACAATAATATGATAAAGGAAATCAAGGACTTTTACAATAATATCGCGATGAGAGTAGTGTATTATCTTCGCAGTCAGAACTACGACACGGGATTCTGCGATAAAATGGCAGATTTATTCTTGAACGCATACGACAAAGTGCTCATAAAAATCCTGGAGCCCGTGGAACCTTTATCCACGCTGTGTCACGGCGATTTTACATTAAGCAATAATCTTTTTAAGATGGAAGACGATGGACAGCTACGAGCGATGCTGATCGACTTCGCGGATTTAAGATACGCAACACCCGTCGTTGATCTTTCAATATTTTTCTGCACATTCTGTTCGAATGAATTGATAAAGAATAAATTTTTCGAGATCATGCGAGCGTATCATGATACACTCAAGGAATATCTGTCAGACGCTGGCGTT
>NW_021850207.1:56277-57228 GCF_003651465.1 Formica exsecta
TATGCCGACAAGTATTCGTACGACGCCTTTCTAGACGATTTTAGAAGAGATGCTGTCTTTGGTTTCGTTAACACATCTTTCTTCCTACCAGTATTAATGGGATATAGCAAATTGAGTTTACAAAGGGTAATAATCAAAGGATTTGTTGCATCTGAAAGATCTTGGTTGCTTAGAACAATTTTTATAATTGTCCCATGTTATTTCGAAATGTAATAGATAGTATCAAATCGTACAGTTTTCCTAAATCTACATCGATTAATAATTCTAAAATTTTCGGGGAAATATTTAACTGATCAATTAGCTGTCAAAAGCTATCTCTAGTTTACGTTTTGAAAATAGAAGAAAGAGTTTAATTATTACGCAGAGCTTTATATTTGCCCAATAATAACATTTGCCATAAAGTAAATATAAATATTACTTATGATTTTATAGCCGTTGTTTGCGATAATATTGATAATATTAACACGTTTTTAAATATGTTCTATTGCTAATATAATATTATTACTGTATGTACAACAAATACGTAAACTATATAAATAAATAATAATAAAAAAGAAAAAGATCGTCTTTTAATGTAATAAGTTAAGAAATATATGATAGAAATTGAAAATAAATTTTTTAAAATTCTTGGATGATATATGTGTAAGTGAATAAATCTTTAAAATGCGCTTTCCGCGCATTTTTTTCAAGCGTTACATGATGGTTAAAATTCTCACGTTTCCATTACATTTAATCTCAAGTTACAAGTCAAGAAAACTATCTCGTCCTAATCCTCCTTTTAGATTGAGTCACTCAGTTTTCTTAGTCATTCGTTACTCCTTGCACGATTCGATATTTCATCCACTTTCTTTCAGTTTTCTTCGAATGACCGTGTCTGATGGTATTGTTCGCAAAAGCATCTTTCGTGACCCCATTTCTTTTTACACCTATACGAACGCCAAAAACGGAAGA
>NW_021850207.1:57241-70022 GCF_003651465.1 Formica exsecta
AAGAGCGGCTACGGAGATGAACTCGTTTAATCCCTCGGAATAAAGAACGCATAAAAAAAGATTCTTTCGTTTTCAAGTACTCCACGACATTTCTAAGTTCATTCAGAAATAGAGAAAAGCAATTTGACATAATACACATAATCTGATTTATTGAAACAAGAAAAGTAATGCTTTTTGCAATTAAATAATAATTTGACCGCGTATTATTACTTAAAAATATTTTTTTAAAATTTGCTGTAAAATTTATTCTAGTAACTGCATACTAAACACACATAATAATATCACGATAACGTCCTAAATAATATTAAAGATATCTATCTAGAACATTATCACTAAATATGATACGTTAGGTTAAATACTAATAACATTAAATACTAATTCTTAATAGAAAATGATTTAACGAATTCTTTACGAAGATAATTGCAAAGTTTATTTCAGAATATTTGATCATTGAATTTTATGTATATTTGTATGTGTGTATATGGCAACTGTAAACTTTTCAATATTATTTTATAATACATTATTAATTATTTTTCTCGTTATTTATAATAACGCAAAAATAATAATTAAGTTATTTATATTATATAATTAAGTTATAAATAACTCTCTTATAATACAGTTTAATTATAATACAATTATATTAATTATCTCATTTTTCGCAAATTGTATATCGATGTAAAATATCCAATACATATTATAATTTAATTACTAATTTCGTATAGAAATACTCGTGTACTAATCCCGATTGATTATTCGTCGCAAAAGAAAAAGTTATTCTGAATTTTCGAAAAACCGTATTATCGTATTTCCTGTCTAAAATAAAAGTATAAAATATTGTATTTCTAATCAACCAAAAATGTAAAGCAACGCGTTCGGTAATCAACGATTTTGTAAACCGCGTTACAATTACTGATATGATTTTCCACGCTGTAATTGACTTTTTTCTTTCTCGCGCAATATTTTGATAATCGATTAATTGCGGTTATTGCCATGTCCTAGATACATGGTTATCAGATAATAACGAGCAATGTTTCAGCGCGTAATTGTACATCGTGTTGACAGACGACCTAGCTGGTAATGCAGCATCGCAATTCATTAAATCCCCCACTTTTCCGTTGCAGTCATGCATCTTCGTTACACGAGATGGCATTAGCTAAAGTCGCATTCTGCCTGGGAGATGTCATCATAAAAACGGCATCACAGTATTATTCAAGTCATAATCTAGATAGCAAGCTCGCTCTGTGTTGCTCGTTCAATATCGCATCCATAGTCGGACACGACGATTATTGTATACAAGTTGTAGAGAGTGTAGAGATAAAATGTCTTGTATCGAAGATTTTCGAAGATGGATCAAAGAAGTGATGCCGAAAGTTATCGAAAATCTCGGATCGAACGTCGAGGAAGCTCAATACGAGCTATCGGAAATCAACGATGTTTTTATGTCCGCGTTACATTATGTGCGCGTAAAATTTAAAAATAGAACGAAGGAAGGCCAGAGCGAGAAAGTATTCATAGTATTAAAGAGACCCACGCAGATGGAAGTACACAGACAGATGGTTCTCATCGATCCTCAGTTCCACAACGAGATTTTATTCTATCGGATTTACGCCAGGCCCGACGAGAACTATCCGAGATGCTTTTACACCGAGGAACGGCCGCCTAACGATTCGGTGATCGCCTTGGAGAATGTCAGCAAACGAGGATATTGTCCTTGTCCGTATGTATACAACGCTTCTCTGGAATACATCTTGGCGGCAATGCGTGAAATAGCACGATTCCACGGCAAAGGTTACGTCATGAAGGAGCAGCAACGAGGAAAGTTCTTCGATATCGTAGCGCAACTTCAAGAAACTAGGTACAACACGCCAATGGATGACATGTCAAGAATTTTTATCAACACTATCGCGACCCGGGCAGTGGATTATCTTCGTAATCAAGGATACGACGCGGTCTTTTGTGATAAAATGGAAGCTTTACTCGCTAATGCGTTCGACACAATAATGACGAAAATAGCAAAGCCAATGGAACCTTTGGCTACGCTGTGTCACGGTGATTTTACATTGAGCAATAATCTTTTTAAGATGGAAGATGACGGACAGCCACGAGCGATGCTGATCGACTTCGCGCTTTTGAGATACTCGACTCCCGTCGTCGATCTTTCCACGTTTTTCTGTCTCGGTTGTTCGAATGAGATTAGAAAGGATAAGTTTTTCGAGATCATACGAGCCTATCACGACACGCTGAAGAAATATTTGCTGGACGCTGGCATACAGGACATCGAGAAATATTCGTATGATGCTTTGCTGGAGGATTATAAGAGAGGCGTCCTCTTCGGTTTCGTTATCGCATCCTACTTTTTAGCGAATTTGATGGGATATATCGATATGAAAACATATCAACATGAAGAAATGGGATTTATGGACATAATAACCAAACATATAAAGGATTGCAAGCAAGCCGGCGGAGAAAAAGTATCCAAAATATTAGCTGATATGTTATTGGAGTTTAGAGAGTTTGGTTTTTTGGAACATATCTAATAAATGTGTTTTTTATAATTTTTTATAATAATGTATATATCTATATCTATTAGTGGGTATGATGTATGCGAAACATTTTTAAATAATTAATTGTGCATCACAGGAGCATACATAATATAAGTATAAAAGAACTATAGGTTACAAGCATACACAAAGATAAATAGAGACTATATTAATATTATTTTATAAAATCATGTGCCGTAATTTAAATAATTAATAATTTAAATGAATAATTTAGATAATTTTTAGATCGCAATTATAAAAAAAAGTATTTAAATTTCATTATCAATTGATCTTAATTAGATCAGAAAATTTTAAATAATTATTTCTACGCACTTGAGCGTAACTTTTATCAGATAGATTGTAAAATGAATCGATTGAAAATTGTTGCGTACAGTTCGTGAATTTTGCAAAACGAGTATATGCGTAAATATCGCGGAAATGAGACAGCGTGGATATAAAAACCGGATTAAAATCGGAGTCCGTTTATACATATATATATATATATATACATGCGACACTAAAAATAGGTGCGGTATTACGGGGATACTCCGGTACACATTGGGGGTGAAATTATTCTTTCGCCTGCACAAGTCCGGATCTGCCTTTCAAATAAAGAAGCGCCCCGCATAACCGCTAGAGAATAACTTTGTCATTTCCATATATTTTTCCAAGCTAGCTGCGGCGTTTATCACAAAATTCACTTATGCCCGCGCATTATCTCAGGTTCGCGTACAGTCGAATTTCCTTCAATAATAAAGTATTTCCGTAATATAGAAAAGTATTAAGCACGCGACAGAGAAACAACATATCACAAGTTACAGTATCATAAGGTGAATTTATTCGTAATAACTCGCGTAATACTGCTTCTATATACATATGTGTAAATACTCTCTCTCTCTTTCCATTTCTATTCAGATTTTAAAAAAATATTTTTTGTTAAAACTAAAAAATATAGATGTATACATATATACATGTAATAGAGAGAAATTCATTTGTGAAGAGAAAATTCATTTTATACGTTATCAGATTTATCATGAAATTTTTATGATAACATTGTAGAGAGTTGCATAATATTTTTATTATAAGAAAAAAATTCTACAAGTGTGATTGTGCAAATACGAGATTTGATGAGTCATTTATACTTTGCGCTATTACGCAATATTGCTCAATAAAATTCCAGTATTCTAGAAATGTTTCGAGAAAACTAATGTATACTAATGAAAAACAAAATAATAATAAATAATGAATAATAAATATATAATTTATATGCTAACAATATAGGATTATTCCTACAAATCTTTTCCATATCAATACATAACATTAGTTTATAAGTCTATTCTTCATTTATTAAAATTCATGCTTCTAGAAGAACGAAAAAACCACTGTCTAAGTAAATGATTTAAATGTAAGATTAATATACGTACATATATGATCAAAAGTTTTATCTTGATTATAAATTTACATCTTTAATGCGTTGTACTTTTTAGCACTGATAAACCGTAAAAACTGTTTATTAATCTGCTGCCGTAACCACATGATGTGACAGAATTTTATCTTTGTATTCGTACCATATATACATTTATGGAACAAGGTTATTGGTTAAACTGGTCATAATGATTAAAGTAGTTAATCTAATCTCTGGAAATCTTGCTTGTATCAAGTACATAATGACACGACATCTAAAAGAGCTCTTATATAACACATAGTACTTTACACACACGTTATGTAATTCTTTAGAATGACGATTTTCTTGCAGTGTACCACTACATTTGTGCAACACATGAATAATGTTACTTTATTTATTTCAAACGAGAATCTAATTATCATCTGAATAAATAATCATTAAATAGAAAATTATAAACGGCTATATATTGATATCATATATTTAAAAAGTGCATTTGAATAAAGCATCTTGTTATATGTAAAATAAATACGAAATAAATAATAAATAATAAATAAAAAATTTGTAAACATTTTCATATTTTAGAAATATTATTTTTAGTGATATTTTTTTCTCATGGAGTTATACTCCGCAATTGATGCAGGCATTAGTCGCAGTAAATAAATTGAGTACAATCAATCAATGTAAATTAAGAATACCAATCTTAAAAAATGAAATAATTAATGCCGGAATCAGGTTATAAATAGATATCCGTGTAATTGACTATCTCTCGGCATTTTAACAGCTGGAAACGTTTTTGCCGATCGCTTGAAATGAACAACGCCATTACAACAGTTCGAGAACCCAGCAATCGGCAATGTAAGCTCTCTCTCTCTCTCTCTCTCTCTCTCTCTCTCTCTCTCGTCATCTCTCTCGCATAGTTGTCGAAGCGTTGCCTGGGATAAGTTTGATCGTTAAGACCAAAGAATGCGACACCGTATACATCGCCTAGCGCGAAACTTTTCGAGGGCCGGCCGGAGCAAGTTTAACAATCATTGATGTTGAACTCACTTGCAATATCGGAGAACACAGGTAGGGTATATATATATAGCACAATGAAAGATAAAGAAGGAGAGAGAGAGGAGAAAGCGAAAGAGAGAAGATGAGCAAGGCAAAAAAACATAAGGAGAAACAGCAAAGGGGTTAAAGAGAATCGAGGTAAAGGGTGACAAGCGCAAGCCGGAACGAGGTACGGAAGGTGCTGGAACAATTTAATCGAACTGCAGTTACGAGTTGTGCCTCCCCCGAGTTTCTTGATAGTCTTCCATCGGTGTAGCTCGAAAGTATTGCCACACTGTAACGATTTCAAAGAAAGCGATTTCCGTAAACAGTCGTTTGTCACTTACCCTTGTTATCGTCCCTTCTTGAGATAAATTAGAAACTACTATTCCGTTCTTAACGATTGTCTAATATCAATCGTAAATATATAGCGGAGCGTCAGAGCAATAGCGACATTATTATAATTGTATTCAGAGAGAAAATCTTATTAAAAAAATGTTTATCCGTACATCTCATTTTTCCCGGAATTTTAACTAATCGATAAACCTAACTAATCAAATCAAAATATTTGTACAAATTGATATCATTAATCTGCATCGATACAAAATGATCTAAAAAAAAAAAAAATTTAATATTTTGAGGACGCTGATGAATTTTGTGACATATAACCGGAAATATAAATAAGAAAATTTAATAAATACTTCGTTTATACATCTCCCAAAACATGTGTTTTGAGAATCTAATTTGATTTGCTATTAAGTTGTAAATGTTCCAGACATTTGTTTGTGATGTTTCGTTTATTAGCCTTAAGTACGTGATGTTTCGAGAAGCACCATCGCTATCCAAATATCACTTAAATAATTAGACAAATAAGATAAATAGATGTAGGCATTTATTTAGGGCTTTGATAAATTATTTGACGTACAAATATTCTTGGCAAATACATCTACACGAGAATTTGATTTGCTATTAAGTTGTAAATGTTCCAGACATTTGTTTGTGATGTTTCGTTTATTAGTCTTAAGTACGTGATGTGTGTGTGTTTCGAGAAGCACCATCGCTATTCAAATATCACTTGAATAATTAGACAAATAAGATAAATAGATGTAGGCATTTATTTAGGGCTTTGATAAATTATTTGACGTACAAATATTCTTGGCAAATACATCTACACGAGAACGACGGAAATTACTCGATTTGTTCCGATAATCAAGCGAGTAGTCGAACAGGATGAATAAATCCACGCTACCGCCAGCGTCCCGAAAGGAGTTTATCCCGCGGCATATATCGGATATCGGACGCAATCAGATACAATGTGATTTTTCCAAATCAAATCAGCTGTTTTGCGATGTTATCAATTCTTGCATCACTAATAAATTCTCTGTCGCAATAATCATACTGTGATAACATAGTATAAATATCTCATTAAATAATTCTATCATTAAAAAATAAATACTTCATAATTGAGTGATTCGTGAAAGAAGCTGAATGATATATTTTAAAATATATATATAATATATATATTTAACGCGTATACACAAAAATTATAAATAAATAAGATATATTTAATGATTTATGAGTAATTTGCCTTTCTTTACATTTTTATCGATATCCTTTTTTTGCCTATTGCAACGACAATTTAATACAAGTCACTATCACTTCGGTAACCGAATGATTTAGTCAGTTGGATGAGGCGAATGTTCCGCCGCGACTGTCAAATTACGATGCAAATTGTTCGGGCTTTGAGCGGCATTTTTACGCGAGTTTGCACCGCCGTGCAACTTTCTCGCGAGTAAAATTGGAAAACTGCATCGTGAATTATACGTTAATTGCGCGTGACTCGCGATAAAGCACAGCTCGCGTGCTGACATGGTTCGCAAAATTGCGCAAAACTTGACGTGATAGCACGTGGTAATATGGAGGAACGTTACCCGACACTGTCGGAAAAACTGCGTGCTCTATCGAAGAACAGTAACGCGGAGAACAAGCTCGCGTTAATATCATCCGCATATTATCACGGAGGAAAGAAGATAAAGGGCGCTCTTTTTCAGTTTGTTCGATTAATGGCAATTTTCTCATTATATCGGCGCAAAATATTGGCGTTCGATCGAGAGTCTCGGACGGATCACGCTTCACGTATACATACACAAGCTTGAATTTCTTTTTTCCATCACTTTGGGCCGCAAACAGCGACGCCGGTCCATTATTGGATGCCGATATTCATCGTGCCTGACCTGTCGATAAATTCACAGAGCGCGTCCACTATCTTGGCTCACAGCACCAGGTACCATATTCTACCACGTAATCGCGCAGTTACAGCGGCCGTGTTGATCGTCACACGTATAATTGGGTCTCTAAGACTATGTATCGGGATACATAGTTCCGTTCGATTTCTCATCCAGTGACATCGTAAATACGCCGTATCCGCGCAAATGCGGATTGACAATGTCGCAACGTGTGATTGTTGGTTAAAATATACGGCAACGTGATGACAGATCATCGATCTATACTTTGTTGCATTAATAAATTTTTCGCGATATTATAGAAAATTATCTCCAACATATATGTATGAAAAATAAATAAGTGGCAATAATATTGTATAAAAAATAAATAAATGACGATAATATTGTATAAAAAATAAAATAATTGCAAAATTAATTTTCTTAAACTATAACTATTTGCAACATATCCTGTTTGGCGTGACTTGACCAGATATAGATAAAAAAATGTGAATAGATATCATATCGTAAGAGATAACGAGATCGCGAGAGGAAAAGCGAAAATCCACATTCTCGCGATCAAATATCGGACTGCATTTTTCTCGCGTTTTATGCAGATGACAAAGGGCAAGCAGAATGGAATTTCTTCTACAAAATTGAGGAATGACGGACGAATCGAATGACGATGAAAATTCGTGCGTCGTTAAAGAGAAGGTAAAACGCAATCGAGAGCAACTTTTCTGTGAACCAATAGTTCGGTAACTTAATCTCAGATGCAAATAAAAGCATCGTCGGTTATCGATCGTGGCTCGTCAGGGCTAGTTATGTGATAAATTCATGCTCCTTTGTATGTGTGTACTGCGGAAGAAATCATCTTAATGTTTGTGTCGAAAGATTTATTACATGAAAGCATGATATTCAAAATGAACAGCATTATAACGAGGGATTTTCTGCGATGCTATGGTCTACTTTTCAAAAAGCTTATACAACTCATTTTTGCCGAAGCGCTCCCTCGATTAAATTGAGATCGATTAATCATAATGCAAAATTAATTCAAATGATTTGCTAAATCAAAGATTTGCATTGCTCTCGGATTCATTTGATGACCACGTGAACGAAGACGTTCGACGAAAAGTGTGATTGGAAGGAAAAGAAGCCTGTATATAGTCAGATTATCTTATATCCGATTACAACCCTTTGGATGTAAGCAGAGACGTTAACAAGACACAAATTACGGCTTCGTATCCATTATCTATAATTATTGCACCACTCATTAGGCAAAGATAGAAGACATTAGACACTTGCAATGAATATCTTCCAACTATAAATATAGAAGAATAAAGATTAAATTTTTAATCTTTATTCTTATTACATTTTTAAACTAACGTATCAGATAAAGATAATCTTGCATTATTCATTTACCATAAAACATGCTATAAATTTATATGATTGTGTAATATTATATTATACAATTTTCGCCCATATAAATTTCACACAATTCGATATTTGCTTTGCGTTATACAGAAAATTGTCGATTACCGCATAATAAAAATCAACAATCTTTATTTGCTCTCTCGATAGACATTGTATATTTATTTTTAATTGAATTATTAAATGTATTCCCAGCTTCGCTCTATGATCGGAATAAAATAAAATAAAAAACTGCGTGTATACGAAGATGATGCAGTTAAATGCAATTATTCTCCAATCGATTTTTTATTAATATTATCCCATATTATCTTATTACTCGAATATCGCGCATAATACACGATATTATCCAACGATACGGCCGACAATTTTCAGCTCCACCGGGGAAACGCGTAGTATTAATGTAATCTAAATGATGAACGAGAATAGAAGCGAGGTGCGCGCCGCGAAATCTATACAAAATTATTTTCTCGATATTCAATTGCGTATTCAACGAGAGAGATTTGTCTTGCCGGGTAAAATCTTATTTGAAATAAAATCTCAATTTATGTATTGCTTATATATGCGACGAGATAATTGACATTAAATATTGAAAAATCGTGGCAAAAATGGTGGCGGCCGAATTAAATTCTCGTTGAAAACAGACTACTCCCTGGCATAATCTGAAAAGTTCATTACGTGAATCACGTGCGTGAAATTTCCCGAAAACCGTCATATCGCATCGTGGCGGAAAATTTGATTTCGCTAATGGGATCTTTCATCTCCCCCCGGCGCGCGTTACATCCCGCAGAAAATACTTGGCGGTAAAACCGCGGAGTTTCGAACAATCTCGACATTAATTCTACCTCTGGCTACCGTGCACAACTCTCTCTCTCTCTCTCTCTCTTTCTCTCTTTCTCTCTCTCTATCACCGTTCGTAGAAATATTTTCTATAAAACGTGCTCCGCGCGCACAATGGCGGCCATGCTGTGAAAGTGAAAATACTTTGTCTTGTTTTCAAACGGACTTAATATTTATCACAGCAAATGCTTAAAAGACTGTTACCGACAGGTCGCATAATTTAAGCGTGTTCCATACACTCATACGCTATTTTACATGCTGTCTCGTCCAAATATGTCGTGCGTAAGTCTCATATCGAAGGCAGTGCTTCGAATGAAATCGATATTTTTTGCGAATGCTGGACGTGCATATTCGGGCAACTATCGGTCGTTTGAGATCGCAACCAGGTCTTTATTCCCTTCTCGATACAAAGAAAATATCACGCAGAAGTAGTATTATTTGGTTGCATTGCATTTGTTATTTATACAAGAAATAGAAGAAAAAGAGAGAATATGAAATAAAAAATTATAAATAAAAATTATACAAGATGTAATTATTATTTATTCGTAAAATATAAGAATTTTCTTCTCTGTACATTTTTCATTCATATTATTGTTTCCGCTCTTTATATTTTTATTTCCTGATATAATATGGATTCTCTTTTAAAATAAAAAAGCTCATTTTTTAATTGCTATTCAAAATATTACTTTTATTATATAGCCTTCTGCATTCATTCCAGTTACCAATTTTATAGTGAATATTGCTGCACATATCATGAATGATTTTACCATTATTCGCGTACTGATATTTTTCTGCAATTTTTATATTATAATATAGACGCAAACACTTTTTTCCCGTTGCTGCAAGAATACCGGATCGTTGATGTGGAAAAATAACATTCCGCGCGATGCACGCTACAGAACATAGTGTAATCACGCTTATTGTTAAAACAGACCGATTTATTTTTCCATGTATGTCGCGTGTATTTTTCTATCGAGCAAAAAACGCTCACGAGTCTTATTAATAAAACAAATGTTGTTTCTCATGTCGCCTGTACGTATCTATCAGACGAAGAACCAATTCCTGCAAATACATTGTAAAAATTAAATTATGTAACATGTTTTCATCGTGATTCGTCTCGTAATACATTACGCGTCTGATTAAGAACGTCGTGTTGTAAAACCGATATCAACGCGAACTGATAATCGCGTGAAATCTGTAGAGATGATTAATTTTGTTAAAGATCTCGTGATTTGAATGTCGCGCGATATGGGTTAAAAAATAGAAATACTTTTACTACATTATTCCTCATGCTTTCTCGTTTACCGTACTCGATATCTGATTTGCTTAAAGCTCTTAAAAACGAAGAATCGCGGCTCTTGTTTTTGTCAGCGTGTTTTCGCAAACGTCGACTATGTCGGAACTCGCGTGCTTCGTGTGGCACGTTTAAACGGCTTTTTAACATTCGTCGCGTGTACACTTCTGCGCTTGTGTAAGGGATGGGGGCGGCAGTGCCCGCGCAAAAAAATATTAGT
The DNA here is from genome assembly GCF_003651465.1 of Formica exsecta. Lineage (NCBI taxonomy): Eukaryota > Metazoa > Arthropoda > Insecta > Hymenoptera > Formicidae > Formica > Formica exsecta. Next base: position 68,223 of record NW_021850207.1, read on the forward strand.
CTGGACTGGGGTCGAATAGGATGGAGAGACCAAGTCGCATATAGAACCGCACGACAATATATGAGTCATGCGTATGTGTGTGTTAATCGCAGTTCCCTTGCGTGTATCGATAGATCTTTTTTGAATTCTAAACGAATAAAAATATAAAACTGTCCAATACAAAAAAGTTTAAAAGTTTACGAAATCTTATTCTATTTCTCTGTAGATATTTAACATTTTGCTTTAATAAAAATGTAATTTGAAAGTTAAGTTTAAAATAGCCCCGTGTTTCGTGGATAATATGAAAAAAAAAAAACATATCAAAGCCATCGTCCGACGACATATCTCGAATTTATAATAGTGAGCTAATCGCATACCCTAGCTCCGAGCTGTAAAATGTCAATGTAATTCTGTCACGTAAATACGTGGCGATAAAATTATAGTATATATATAACTACGCGAGAGAACTGTGGGAGAGAAGATGAAATAAGCGACAGAAACGATGAAACAATTTTTTTTGCTTTAATAAAAATGTAATTTGAAAGTTAAGTTTAAAATAGCCCCGTATTTCGTGGATAATATGAAAAAAAAAAAAACATATCAAAGCCATCGTCCGACGACATATCTCGAATTTATAATAGTGAGCTAATCGCATACCCTAGCTCCGAGCTGTAAAATGTCAATGTAATTCTGTCACGTAAATACGTGGCGATAAAATTATAGTATATATATAACTACGCGAGAGAACTGTGGGAGAGAAGATGAAATAAGCGACAGAAACGATGAAACAATTTTAGCATAATAAATATGAAAAAAGATTGATCCTTAATTTAACTGTCTAAATCTATATAAAATTATTAAATATAATGTATCGTGTTGAGAGAGAAAGAGGAGCTTTAAAATATCTCCTTTATATTAGAGCAGCCCGGTTTGATGCATAAAGCTTGCAATGTAAATCTTACAATACGCTATTAATACATTTGCACAGCTATCTTAATGCAACAAAACTCCCTGCCGCAGCTCGTCTATATGCTAAAGAAATCACGAGAGAGAGACAGAGAGTGACGTATTAAATTTATAAAAATCCCATCAATAATGCTTTCGAGGAAAACTCGTTATCATATTCATTATCGACACGAGTTTTCGCTGCTGTGCAAAAATTACGTTCTTGTATAAGCTCAGGAAAAGGAGGGAGTGGGAGAAACTTGAACAGGGAGAGGTTCAAGAGCAGGAATATTAATGCACTTGCACATTGTTTGAATACGAGCACAAAGAGGACATCGGCGCGATAAGCTACGGATCGATACCGTCGGGAATAAATCATTCGTATGATAAAATATTAAATTATAGCCGCGGCAATATTTCATAACGCGGTATCCATCTTCCCGCAGTTATTATCATAAACTGCGCGAATATTTTCGAATCAATTAAGGGCGCTCCATACAAATCAGGAAAATCGCGCGCGTACAAAAATAGATCCTTGTTCGTGAAAAATAACATCGGCGTCGGGCTGTTGGAGGATGGGAGGGGGAGCGGGGAAAAACATCGCGTGATAATATTCCACTCGTGATTATGCGACATTTTCCTCCGTATATAAGAGACCGTTTTCGCATTCCCGACCGACGGCGCCGGTATAATTCCCCGCATTCGTATGTTTATATATCGGAATGAAAAAAAAAAAAAAAAAAGAAGAGAGAAACGCAAACGAGCATCAAAAGTGCATAATTTCGGCTTAACACGGACGCCACTTGAGAGTGCACTCTTGGCCTCGCTCCGTTATTGGCGATAAACCTCAACCTGTTCTTTGCGTGTGTACACGAC
>NW_021850207.1:70036-87631 GCF_003651465.1 Formica exsecta
CCTCACCTCACCCTCACCTCGGCTGTGCAATTCATGCCGCATCGAACGGAGGTGCATTTAACCTGGTGTGCGCGAGCTCGCGAGCCATTGAGATAAAACGCGCAGTAAATAAACAGGGCTGCCCGCGCCTATTATTTACGAGACAAGAAATATCGAATCGGCGGGGCGCGGCGGCGGCGGAAAAGCCGACCGGATAAATCGCACGAATACATGCACGCACGCGTGTACGTATGTTTGTACGTATGTATGTAAATAACGCGTGTATGTAAATAAGCCAATGTAGCGGCAAGATGATGCGTGATCATATGGCGAAGATATTCGACCGGAGAAATGCCGGCTTACAAGTGTCATTATATTCGCGTTAGCGAATCGCAAAGAGAATTACCCATATCTGTCTCTCTTTTTCTCTCTCTCTTTCTATTTTTTTCTCGCCCTTAACATTTTTTTAGCAACGTATTCGCTTTTGTCGTCGTGTAAATTTTAATTCAAGATCGAGTATCAAACGACATCCTTGAAATGTTTTTACAATGCACGTGAATAATGTGAAATAGTAATATGATGCCGTCGAGTCAAGTATCATTATTGTGTCGGCACGATTATGTTACCTTGTTTCAAATTAGAATAAACATCATTTGTCGTGGAGCTGTTAAAAGAACATTTATCGACTAGTTTACTAAGTTTCGTCCCTGTTAAATTAACCGAGTATATATGATACAAAAAAAAAAAAAGAAAGAGGAACAATACGATTTATCTATCGTGGCAAAATAAAATTTTCGTAAGGATCTGGCACTCGTCCCTTCAATCGTTCTCCCAAATCGTTGAAAAAGTTCCGCGACCCAAATAACGACAGCCGGATATCTCGTATGGCGGAGCGAGCCAGAAATCGGGGATTAAAGAGTTCTGTGTCGTGCCGCAGAACGAGGTGTCAGATCGCAGACGACGAAGTGGGAAATCGTCGAAGTTTCCAGGTCGATAGGAGGTACAAGAGGGATGAACCTCGAGAAGCCGGCCAGGAAACGCAAAGAGAGGAAAGAAGAGGTTGGGGAAGAGACGCGGGCGCAAAAAGGAAACCAGAGGTCGGAAGGAAAAGGTGGCAAAGAGTTCCCCCCTCACTTCTCTCTCTTTCTCTCTCTCTTTCTCTCTCGAGGGCGGAAGAACAATTGAATCAGTGAAATCAAACTACTAGGAAAAAAAGAGAAAGAAAGAGAGAGAGAGAGAGAAAGAGAGAGAGGCGCATATCTGACGGCAACCACGATCCGCAGTCGAATTTAAATGTCACCACCGGCGGTTGTGTAAGTCGGCGTATTCGGTCATTGAAAACCGGAAGGAGGGTATGGGAAGTTTAACGGCGTATGCACGACACGGCATGCTGGATCTCCGGAGCCTGGGTGCATCGCCATCTCCGGAAGTGCATTTCCGCTCGGGCTCGCCTGACTAGTTCGTTCGGCGACCAATGCGCCAATACCATCAAGATTCGATTTACAATTCGAATACGGAGAGTTTTCAATCTTATCGAAATGTGCATGTATAATATTCGTAACCGGAGAATTAAAAAACGCGCACGATTTTTCCGTAAACAACTACGAATCAAACATTAGTCGGCACGCAAATTTCCGCCACATTTGGATTAGATTTGACCGTAACGTAGTATTCGATATCAAAATCCTGCTCGGAAAATTGTGATTCGTGCCTCTACACAATTTGAATTTCATCGGTCAGTTCGGACAGACATGACGTTATTGTCATTTTTACCAAAACGTCATAAACGTATATTTCTCTTTCTCTCTTTCTCACGCACGCATCAGATCTCGTATTTACATTTCGAATATAATGTACGAATCGTAAAATACAATATCGGGCGAAATATATCTTTTTCTTTTAATGCACGAGATAATCATAAAGATATCACGTGTATCCCGCGGCCACGTAGCAATTACGCTAAATAAAACGGTCGCTCGGTCACGTACAACTAGTAAAAATCTCCGAGGGTCGTTCAACGCGCGATGTGTAACGATCCACAAGCTGTAACCATAATCGTAAGAATTCCGAGAGTCGCACAACTTAACGAGCGAGAGTTCCGTCTCTTTCATTCTCTCGAAATATTCGGACAGTTTTCGCGTCGTTGCGAAGAGTTTTCGTTTCTAGCTAAAATGATCCGTTTATTTCCACAGGATATGCAGTAGCTCACCGAGATCGTCGATTCGGCCATCCGAATTACAGCACATATATACGAAAGAGAGAGAGAGAGAGAGAGCTAAATGTGACTCTAATATTTACCGGATATCCCGGACGAAGCTAATCTTTCGATGCGAAATTGTACGTCGTCGTTGCAGCGTGTAATCGGACGAGCGAGACTCGATTATATTCGATCGAGTGGGCCATCGACCGGGCACAAATTTAATCTTTTAATACGAGAAAGAATCGAAAGAGAGAGAGAGAGAGAAATAGAGAGAGAGAGAGAGCGAACGTATGCACTAGCTCTTTCCTCGCTTCCGTCGTCGTGTTCCGCAGCTTTTTCTCGAAAAACGGTAGTCAGCAGCGTCAACGATTTTCCATCGGACTCACTTTTAACGGAATTGGACGGCCCGTTCGGATTTTACGACGCATAGCTATGTCTTCCTCGCATACGATCGTTCGAGATGGACGCCTGGGAAAAATAACGAAAAATAAAAGGAAATATATCGAAGTCATTTTGCTCGCGCGCGCATATTTTGAGCCAAGGTGTCGTCTCCAGACAGACATATGAGACGTTTATACGTTATCTGAGTGCATTTAGGACTAGCACGATTTAGCTATCTGATACCGACATTTTATATCCACGGTAAGCAAAATTGTAAATATGTCGAGGCTTTGCGGACGACATGAGAAAAATGCGCGGAATAAATTCGCGGTACAGTTATATTTCTTAAAAAAAATAATACTCTGTTTTCTAGCTGCGCATTTCGAGTGCATCAATGATGAAGGCGTAAAAATCGTCATAATCAATCATCCTAATGACGAAACTGTACAGAAATATTGGTAGAGAAAACAATTTATTACGGAATCTTGAGTCGGCGCGCGATATTTTCTTATCACAGTGCACAAGTCGCACACGTGCATTACAATTTTTTTTTATTCGTCATCTTATCAAAGAGAAGCAGAGTGACAGAAAAAAGGATTCTCGGAATAGAAAAAAGGAGAGTACAATATCGATCTTAAGATTTGTCGATTCTTTCTAACTTCTGTGATGATCCCCAAAAGTGTTATTTATAATTCTTTTATTAATTAAAGCATTGCCTATCATCTGCAGAAGCCGGAAATTGATAAATAAACACATTTCTTTTTAAATTTAGATTTTGAAAATGTATCCCGCAGTCATTGTATTTATGTATCAGATTATTTATATTATTATATTAAAAGCCTCTCTAATGAATTGGACATCAGTTTGTTATCTTAGCTTAGAAAAATTAGCAATTTGTCATCTTATCCGCTTTTTCCTTATACATAGGTCACCGATGAAAAAGGGGACACGGTTTCGTGTCATCGAGTTTTGTTTCATCCGTTTCCCGCTATTTGAATCACAAAAGTAATTCAGTTACTGGACTAAAAGGTACATGCAACGTCGAATCGAGCGCAACACAGAATCCAGATGCGACAGGGCTTGCCCGAAACAATTTTTACGTGCGCGAATAACGTCGCGCGGTGCACGCAGATTTCTCCTCGAAAAATGGTCCAGGCGTTTCTAAAAACTAGTGACAAAAAGGCGGCGCTTTTTTATCCGTATCAGTGTTTCCCCTCTGCGCGTAACATTTGTCGGACGTCACATCGCGCGCGCAATTTCCGCGGGGCGACTGCTCGAAATTTTTCTCTCCTCTCGGACGGTGGAAGAAGCACTTAATACGTAACGCAAATCGTAACAGGAAGCGAGCGCGGATTCCGAGGGCGCCCAGTAACACTGCATCGTGGAAGGATATCAGCACGGTATTTCGGTGAGCTATATACGGTAGGTAGCGTGCAAACGGCCCGCAATTACTCCGCTTTCTAATTTGGTTCTGGCGTCCGATCTAACGATCAAATCACGTGACCTCGAGCGAAGGACTGAGATTAAGCTAAAACGTGCCGTAACGTAAAGCCGTTCTTTCGCTTCTCCGTCCATTCGCGATATGATACTCGCGTTCTCCTTTTGCAAAGTTACGAGCGAGAGTCTCTCCTATCGCAAATGTAACGATAAACGTATTGAAGTTTTAAGATGAAAAAACTTTATTTCATTTCGATCCTTATCTCTTTCTATGCAGGCACACACACACAGGATTTATATTTTATTTCGATTTTTTTTTCTTTCAAATTTTACATAAGAGTTTTAAGATATTTAATAAATTAAAATTTGCCACGCGCGCGCGATAGTTTATTCTATATTCTACTTCTGTCCCTCCGTAAATTATAGGAAGAATTAGGGGTTGGGGGAAATATAGTTTCGCTAAGCAACATCTGCAGTCTCTCGAAAGTTTCGCTAGTTGGATCTATTGAGAGAACACGGCCGACCATCTATGACCTATTTAATCCGCCGGGTAATTGACTGTCGCGGCTCTTCTAATCTCAGCTAAAGAATTCGCGAGTAACTTTCGCGAAATCTGTCGCGTCGCTTTGTACTTTGTCGCTCGGTAAAACTACGGCCAAACTCTATCATCGGGAAACATTGCTTTCGGTGCGGACGGACGACCTGGTGCCTCCGATCGTGATTCCGCGCGTGGACATTAAAGTTTTACGGAGCGTGAACGAAATACGTGGAGGATGACGAGGAGGAAGTGAGGTTGAGTGAAAAGAACTCGAGAGTTTCGTCGGCGGCGATATTATAGATCCTTTTTGAAGAATGCCAGGCTACTGTTGACGGTGATGAATGAAGTTCGCTCTCTCTTCTAAGAGAAACGAAGGAAAATTTCCATTCGATGAATGCGGGAAAGCAGTCGAGATTATTAACAAGAGTAAAAAAAAAAGAGATGTTATCATAGCGAACAGTGCTAGTTTCAATCAACGAGAGAAATCATCGAATCGTACGGTGGATGTTACAAGGTTTGTCCTTGAGTTTATAGTCACGTGCTGTTCTCTCAACCATACCCCATTCATCGTATTATTCGTATCTCCATAATTATTATAATGATTTGTCCACACTATTAAATTGCAATTGTAATGGATGCTGTATTTCATACACTGCGGAATTCCAAGAGTAGATACACGTTATTATTAAATACTTAATGCTAAATATATTAATTATAAAAGGTCAGAACTATTGAAACATTTTTCTGTAAATCCTATGAAAGATAATATCACTCAGACTATATAATTTAATCGACGCAATTTAAAAATTCATGCAAATATAGATTAAAGAAATATTATTAAAGAAGTTTGCTGCACGTTCTATTATGCAGAAAAATTTAGCATGTTAGTGAATATAAGAATTTCAAAAATTCTTTGTCGACACAGTTTCAACAATTTTAATGGAATTAAGTGGTCGATTTATATGTCTGCAAACAAAGAGTCTTTCTAACCGAAATTTCCGCCAAATCAAGCGCATTTACATAAAAATATATTATGTCCACTAACGTCGGAATATTTTAATGTAACATTTTTCACTATTTATGCCGTTTATAATCGCGAGATTATATCAAATTATCTCATCTCAACCGTCGGTCTTTTTTTACGGTAAAAACAATCCGCTGATACTTGCCATTTTTTTTTTCTCATCACACGCGTACACGTGACAAACAGTTCTCGCGAAAAAAAATTTGCTACGGGAATTATTCTCGACGCGCGGCAAAGGATAACTAAAAGTCCTATATCTGTTACTATCGCTAAAACAACACAACGCATCGTTAATATAAAACAAAAGCATTGTCGACCGATGTTTGGGGGACCGGGTCCCCAGCATCACCGAGAGTTATAACAATTACCGCCGAAAATTCACGTCCTAAAAATGCGTCGTGACATCCATAAAAACCCGCGAGTCGTGAAAATTCGGCGGCGACTACAGCCGACGTATGTGTATATACAAATACGAGCTTGGTATACCGAATTCCAAGTGAAAGCACTGAAAGAAATTTATTCATAGCCCGCATCTATCCGTAAGATAACATCTTCCGGAGCGCTTCATATTTTAAGATATATACGTTCCGCGGAAACGTCATACGCTTTCATTCGTTCGTTCATTCGCTTCGTCGTGCTTGGGCAATCGATCGATGAGAATCCTCTAGACTCTGGATTCCTGCCCGGGATCTATGAATATTCAAAGGGCGGAAGGGAAAGGTGCGTCTTCCTCCCGTTTTACGCTACTACTTTTTGCACGGCGATCGATTCATGATCCTTCTATCTCTCTCCCCTTTTCTTTCATCGGGAAGTACATTTTAATCTACATTATTCGCGTTCATTTCACGATTAATCGCGTCACGAGCCTGGTTGACTTAAACCATCGCGTTGACTAAAAATTTTCCAAGTCGACATATTGAAAATTTGTATTCATTAACTTTATGCACCGCGCTAAAAATGAGCGATTAAAAGGTAAAGAGGAAACTAAAGGATACAACCTTTGACGAAATCTCTCCTATAAATTGTGAATACGCAATCTACAGCTTTTATTTGCCGCAGCAAATGTAACCTTGCGAAAAAAAAAAACGGCAAGAATGCGTTTTCGAGAAAATAAGAATCGCGGGGAAAAAAGGAAACACGCTTCTCTCGATAGGCGAAGTACAACATGCGATGCGCAAACGCGTTTTATTTTCTTTTGTTAATTAAATAATAGCGAAAATACGGAGAGAAATCGGACGATCGAAGAGAAAAGGGCGATTTTACCGCTGATTGTGCTAATTAACATATCATGTTCTTATACAATGAAAGCGAATTCGACAGTCACGCGCCTAGACGATCGTTACAGGTGGCGGGGAATGCCGTTTTCGAGCGTGTGGTTAATGAATGCGGGAGCTCGTAATTAGTTATTGGTTTTAGCATAACGTACATACGTTTACGCGTATTGTGGGCCAATAACCGTGGCAACAGGCCTCCAAGCGGCACCTGACGCAGCACTGCCGGCCGAATACTAATCAGGACCACTGCGATAGAAATATGACAATTGACGTAGGAACCAGCGCGATACGTCCTCGCGAAAAAAAAGAAACAAAGTGTCGTACTTTACGTCGGCTCTTTATTAAAAGAGAGAGAGAGAGAGAAAAAAAAAGATACGATTTTTCGCGACTGCGACAGACGGAGCGTTGGAGCAGAATTTAGAGGCACTCGTCCAAAGGGGAATCGCGTTTGCACTCGTCTGAAGTAACAGTCGGTATAATTTTATGTCACGGATGTGCGCGTCGGAGCGCGGTTATTCAGCGCGGATCACGGGGATATCAGCGACGACGACGACGACGACGTGTTTGCCGTGCTTCCCGGTGGCTGAGGTTAACTGCATCTGCTGCCGTGAAACAAACTGAATACTAATAACGGGGGTCTCGCGGGCGCGAGCGATGCGCGCCGTCGCATATTACAACATTGAGTGCCAAGTATCTGTGTTATATCTGTGTGCGCGGGTGTGCGTGTTTGTGTAAATGTACGCGTTGCCGTACATCTCTGCAGTACATCTACCTCGTAGATCTCTGATAGGTGAACTAGGTTACGTCTCTGCTTTCTCCCCCTTCATCCCCCTTCCGTCGTGCTGACACACACCGATGTTCTGTGGGCAAAGGGTCCGGGGAGTTTAATCTCTTCCCGCGGAATATCGTCGACGGCTACGGGAGATACGCGCCGCGCCACACGTGATTCGTCTGCCTTAATTAGTTCCTGCCTTGTAAGTTCGTCTCGCAGTTTTGTGCGGATAATACACGTAACAACTGTCTCTCAGATCTGTTAACCGTTATTTGTGTCTGACTTATGCCCGAAATTCCTCCGCAGTCCGCAAACCGCGAGCTACGCGAAATCATGCACGACAATCTACATCTGTTTGCCTTTCGTAATTAATTCTAAACGCACACCTGTGTTCCCGTTAGTTAATTTCGCGTCTCGTGCATAATGAAAGAGAAAGGCAGAGAAACGCGTTTCCTCCTAATATCGGGGTATATTGCAATTATCTACTTTCGTAGAAATTCGATAAGAATTTCGTAAGATTGCCACGTATTCGCTTACCGTTTGATCTTCGCCCTCTCGTCGTATCAACGAGATCGGTTTCAGAAATTACTATCGATTATGCTGTTCCGTCAAGTCTCTTACCTGGAACAGAAATAAATGGTTTACCTTATAACATTGTTTATAAAAATTTTCATTAAAATCAAATCGCATACACTTTAAGACAGAAAACATATTTTATATAAATACAAAAATATAGAAATATAGAAGGCTGGAAATTAGTGTTTGGAGAAAAAAAGCTATGTTTACGCAATTAATAATAATAATAATTAATGCTCATTCACAATGCTGGAATAATGATGAAATATTTCTCTTAATATATAAGAACCCTCGACATAAAAGATAACACCTAAACCGAACAAAAAGCCAATCCATCATTCGAACTGTATACGATCGCTCCCTATCTCGTCATTTCGACGACCCTCGAATCATGCGAATAATCGATCTCTGGTAGCGAGGCCAACGTTACTGTTAGCGCGCTCTTTCCTCCCTCTCTCTCTCTTTCTCTCTCTCTCTCTCTTCCTCTCTTTCGCTCTTTCGTCAATGCATAAATCCGTTCGCAGCAATTACGATAAAAGGGCGGTTAATAATTGACCATCGGAGAGTCATCAAATATTTAGGAGTTGCATGTGGCAACAGGAGAGTAGGATGAGAGAGGGTTGAGGGGAAATGGAGATCATCTAGCCTCACCTCCCCTTTACTCCCCCAGCACTAACCATCCACCCTGCGGGCCTTTGGCATTTAATGGCAATGTGGTTTACGCATTGCGTAAGCGGCGGAGACTCGCGCGGAGCGGGATGAGGGGGACAGGACTTTCCCAGATATTTGTAGATTAGTTATGGCTTTTACGCGCGCGAGGTCCCGCCGGATCAGGCCGCATTATACAGTGGTATTCGCACGGGATTCAGCCACAGTTACACCACGCGGCGAGATGAGGATGCTGGAAGCTGCCATCGCAGCTGCCTCGCAGCGAGGATCCTACGGACAGTGCACAGCAGTATGCCGATTCGAAAATTCTTGGCGTTTCCCTGACGACAACCCGGGAAATAGTCCCGGAAATATCAGATTGGCTCGGATACGAATCCGAATACTTGGACTCAGTTTCGAAATACTTTTTCGGATATTCGGAATCGTTCAAATATTATCGTCGTTACATTGTTTGCTGACCCGAACATATAGCTGCGTCGGTGTCTTCGAATCCCCCAGGCAAGCTGAGCTGTATAAACTTACGATGTAATTCCGCAAAAAAGTTACAAAAAAAAAGAAAAGAATTTTAACGAAACCTGTTAATTTAATGCGCATATTTTAATGCGCGAACGTGAACAAAAGCAACTATGCGCGCGAAACGGGAGAATTAATTAACGAAGATAAAAGATCCTTTCGAACCCATCACGATGAATGCGAATGATCGCATTAAATTTACAATGAAAATACAGAGCACGACATTGTAGTTTCGCGTAACAAATGGCAACGGCAAAGCCTCTTATCCGCGCCGTTGGTGTTTTGATTAAAACCGCGCTTTTAATGAGCTGCCGGCCGTTCGTTGCATACGCGGGTATCCGCGTTAGAATTTAGCGCGTTCGCCAAGAGAGAAAGAGAGAGAGGGTACAGAATCTTTTATTAATTGATAATAAAGAATCCTGCCTGGGGTGTGCAAATCGACATGCCAGCGGTCCAATTGCGGCCTCGCCACCGCTGTAACGTCGGTCGTCAGGTCTCGCTTTGCTGTCCGGTCTACGTGACATCATCGAGAACACCTGCATACACGAACGAGCCATTACAACGGCCGCGGCAGCGTCCGATATATATCGCGCTTTCGTGGCCTCGAGACGGCCACGAGAGATGCAAAAGCCTGCAACGTATCGTCGATACACACAGATTCAATACGCTCGAATATTTACTATGTGTTTTCACAGTCGCGGTGATTTATCTCGCGCATCACGCACGGATTTCCATCGGACAATATATCGTAATCCGTGGAATTCAATTTACGGTCGGAGAGAATGAGCATCGATCGTTCGTGCGTGGGATGGTAGCGTCAAAAATTGATGGATCCCCCCCAAGTTTATCGCGACCGCGATTCCGCGATTATCGATTCCGAGGATTCTCTCTCCCTCGTCGAGTTCCTTGCTCTTTGCCGTTAATAAGAGGTGTCACGTCGACGCGGAGTTAATCGAGTTACGAAAGAGACTCGCGACTTATAATTGAAGGCGCCCCGGGATCTCTTGCGGTCGCCGAGCAATCCCCCTCTATCCCCTCATCCTTCCATTCGATTCCCAAGAAACGCGCGTTTCCCCAATTCGTTAATTTTCATTCGTCGTGATTACGCGGACGCGCCTGGTAATTCACGGGGCTTCTTCTGCCAAGTTCCGAGTCCGTGCTTTATGGTTCTTGAGAAAAGCTGGTCGCGTTCCTGGTTGGTCTTGTAATTTGTGACCGGGGAAGGATTGGAGAGAGAACTCGCGGCAGCAATACGATAGCGCGCCCCGGGCAGATGGGGCGGACTTGGTGCGGGGTCAGTGGCATCATTAACGTCGAATAGGATATTCGGGCAATTTCGCGCAGTTCCGCGTAGTTTCGCCTTGGTTGAGTTTCATCCGCGTCCGGCTCTCCTCCATGTAATTAAGCTGCGAATCGGTATGAAACGACTAAAAGCTCCCGAAGTACAGTGGCGCCCGACTGCGCGAACACATATATACGTATCGCGTGTATCTATACGAGCGCACGAACACTCGGCACGAACACTTACACCTACATTCTATCTCTAACCGAGTGCTGAGAGCATAGTTGGTGTTGATCACGCAGGAGCGCGAGATACGCGCGGCCGCAGAAATTCCCGACGTACGTAAGCCGATTTACGTGGTTTGAGGTCCGAGCAACGCGATTAATTTCCAAAATCGTTACTAAAAGGGAGACAACCCGAGAGTGTACCGTCAAAGGTCGTCTACGAGGATCAACTGTTTAGATCGTTTGAGTTTAGCGACGATGATAAGAAGAGAGAGTCGATTCCTACAATAGCGATAATATAGTTAAATTTTAAAGACTGGTTTCTAAAAATTAGATTTCTCTATGAACAGATTTGTGGAAAAGAGAACTTCCTTTTCTTCTTTGGTCTCGAAAATTCGTCACTATTTTTGCATCGTCAAATGAAATGTATCTCTGTTGCAGCCGCATGAGTTGGATTAAATCAACTCATCATATCGATATTGTATCGATTCGATACGACGATGCTAGTATCAATTATACGTCTGCAATTTTTTATGAGATACATTTTAATTTCTCACTTTACATAAACGAAGAGAACGCGGTTTTATCGCATATGAATCGAGAGCTTTATGTTTTTTTCAAATAGAAAACAAATTGATTCGAATCGTAAAAAAAAATGCATGCGCGGATATCGCAATAAATGCAATCATAATAACAATTTCTCTATGCAAATTTCATCGAGAATTTCGAAAAGAAACAAAAATCGAATGTACTAGAAAAAATAATCCAAGTTTGAATAATATAATACCATCAGGGAGACCTATCAAAGAACGTCATTATTTTTTAATTAATTATCCTCTTAAAATATTATGCGTGATATTTATTGACAAGCTGCATCCAGCCCATCTATATAGTATCTGTCCCAGTTTCTTTTATATCTTTTCGTTCAAAGATACTCTGTGACTCTTACAACAATTCTTCAACCGCCGTTAAGTACAATAAGTAGAGAAGGATCAAACTTTTATGTAGCGTTCCAGTTCGAGAAAACGATCCGAATTCGCGATGCGCGCAATTAAGATAGAAAGGATAAGAAAAATCCCGATTTGTGCAATCGATATCGACCTGAATCGAGCAAAATTAACAAGATCATTTAGATCGGCAAACGAGATCGCGCGTGATCCTGATTAGAAGCAAATTCGATTTACAGAAGGCGGTAACACGGTCGGATTTTAAAGAGATCCTTCGGAACTCACCCTTGACCGCGTTCTCGATTTTAATCGGAATGTATTCGCGTGTCCCTCGCTAACAGCAACTCGAAACTCTTGTTCGCCCGATCCTCGCCGCGATTAACAACGTTCGATAACAGCGGGTGATGGACAGCCGGAATTCCTCGTACGATCTCTCGCTCGAATCGATACAACTGACTCGGAGCTTCTACTCCATAAAGTTTCCGTAACGCGAGCTTTTTCTTCGGTTCCGTAAATCTCGGGGTCACTATGCCCGAAGACAAACAGTTCGGGATTTTTAGCCGACGACGAAGGGACTGTTCGATCGGTCGGTGCCAAGAGTTGGAGAAAAGGGACGCTATTCTCGTCGAATAAACTCGATCGTGACAAAAATACTGTGAATAGTATTTTTCCTCGCCGCTCAGTGGTTTGCTGAACGAAGGAACTACGTAAATGTTTTTCTATCCGAAAGATGACTGCCCTTCACAAAGAAAATCTTCCTGCAAAAACCAAGATCGGTGAAAAACGTTAATAAGACAATTATGCATCTTTCGTAAAAAGATTGTGTGAAATAATTAGAAAATATATATCCTGAATTTAAAAAAGTTAATTTATTAAAATAACTTATTACCGTTTCACGTTACCAATTTAAAGAACTTAATGATTCCTGTTTCAATTACAAAGTTCAAATACAATTTCAATATTAATATCTATATAATTATATATTGTATAATAATTTCGAGAATAATTTTTAATCTGAGTATCTTAAAAAAAAAAAACTATTTTTGTTGACAAATCTTGACGTGGTATACTAATTTTATCCAACTCACTTTTAACTTGCAAAAATTTATAAAAATTACATAAAAATATTATACATAGAATATATCTCGCGCTATTATTTATAGAATAAATTGCCGTGGAATTTCAATGTAAATTGCGTCAAATGTGGACAATTCCTATTATTATTTGCACATGCGATTGCCCAATTGTTTTTGTCGTGACAATGAAAATACGCGACAAACCTGGACGTCCGAGTGCAACCGGTATGTTCGACAAGCAGACAGCAACACACACTGGTGTAACTGCGACACTTTCGCAAACTATTAAATCCGAATAATTGCCCGGCGCTTTGCACGGATATCTGCATTTCCGTCAACAGGGAGGAAGAGAGGAGAACGCAACGTTGCAACACAAAAAATCATTGTTTTGAAAGTGCACAGACAAACGCGTGTTACGTTAAATCAGGGAGGGTGGTCGGAGTATACATCCCCGTTCAATTCCAACCAATTTACTTTAATTCTATAACCCATAGTTTGTTATACATGTTTAATAAAGACAAATGTGAGTTACATATATGAGATAGACATGTGTTTCATTACGGTTTGTATAAAAATAAAAACTGATAACCGTTGTGTCAGACATTTAGCGCAGAATATCTTTATTGATCGCTTTTTATTTGATTTATGTATTTGAAAAATAAATTAATATAATTATTTGTGAAAAAATCGAGATATAAACCACAATATTTTATTAATATCCAGGACAGATATTACGCTCTATTTTATACATTCGCGCTTCCTTTTCTTTCAGTAATAATATATGAACACCCGTGCGCAGAAGATCCAACAATTGCAAGATCTGCAGCATCTCTTTCCGCTGCGGCGATTCCATGATGCGGAAAAAGCAAACCATTCTTTGCGGTGGAAGGGTAAAGACGATAGACTAACAGACAGGAAAGAAGAAAGTGCCCGGGAAACCACGCGGAAATTCTACCTTTCCCGTACTGTTCTTTCCCTCTCTCCCTTCATCTCCAAAGATATATTTTTTTTTTTTTTCTAAGTCGTTCTCCCTCACGTTTGCGCAGAGTTTTGGTACTTGTGCTTCTCTCGCTTCTCTATCGCTTAAATAAGAAATACAATACGAAGCTTTAAACACAATGCACGTTGCCAAAGAAAGAAAATTCGTTTTTTATTTCTTTAATCCTCTTGGTTCAACAATCTTCAATTCTCCTTTAAGTCGTGCGCGATTCACGCATAGTAAATACCTATAGTAAACGCTCATGTATTCATGTACTCTACTCTCCAGCTGCAAATAAGTTTTCGTTCCATAAAAATGTACATTAATAAAATTAAAGCCAACGCAGTTTACCGATCTTTCCAGATAATCAAGTTTTTCTTACTTTGGTGGAAGAATATCTTTTTAAGGAATATTATATTAAAGTGCACAAAGATACACACATCCTTTCTAAAAATTTTTGCAGCAATGTCGTTTAAAAAGTTAATTGCAGTAATTGTAACGCTTTATATTATATTACACAAGAATCTGAGTATCACAATCATATTAGATGGAACACGACGAACCATTTTAACAGATCATAAATTAAAATGCAATCATGATTTTGATTGGGATGGTACTGAGATTTTGGAATCGCGTGAACCTTTGGTTAGAAAACGTTTAATTTCTGGAATGGTGTGTGTGTGTGTGTATATATATATTAAAAGGCTAAAAAATAGCTTCAATTTACAAACAGCCACAGAATGTTTATAATATGCTTATATAAATGTTATCGATAAATTACCAAAACTTTAAATGTCACGCCGGCCGTCTTATTTGTAAACATTTCTCTGTATTTATTTTCTTTATGTTATGTGCGATATGGAGAGACTTGCGTCTGTCTCGAGCGTTTGTTATTGTGGCATTTGTCTTTTGACAGCATGTACGACTCACTCTTGTTCGTTGTAATTTTTTGTAATCTTATGTTTGCAACTCTTTTCTGACATCACGTTTGAACAGCTTGGTTTCTATACTTTATTTACTTTGTAATTGCGCTGAAGATGGTCAAAGAAAGGACCGAAACATACGCTTTTTATTATTATTAAGTCTATCGCTACTTTGTTATGTTAATATATATAATTTGATTATAATAATATTTGCATACAAATTACCGCGCTGGCTCTTAATTGCCTTCCCTCATTTTGTATCATACATTTGTAAAAGCCTTTATTGTTCCATTTTAATTTTAAGGAATATCTTTTTTCCGATAATGTGCAACGTTGTATCTTTTTTTTTTCGACACTCTAAGAAGTATCGGACGAATTGAATAAATACGATTCGAGGGCATGCACTACATGTAGTAGAACCAAATGACTCGAACTACGCCGCGCGTAAGTACAAAAGTGTTTTATTACTCGCTCCCGTTCACAAAGCTCTGTCCATAAAAAAAGTTTATTTGAAAATACGTTCCGCATTCGCGGTAACGCGCTGCGCTGCAACTTCCGTTGACATTTTTTTTTTTTCTCTTTGCATGTGTACAGCGAGATATGAACGCGGATCGCATCGAGTGCTTGTCCATACCCATAAAATCTCATGCCATGTTGAGGTCTGTTATTTTGCCGTCCGAACGATTGGGTTCCTCTTCCCGGCAGAGTAACGGAGTACTTTATCTCCCGTTCGATACGCTACTTTAAAGAGGACACCGTCTTCTCGCGCGATATTTTTTTCGCAATAACACGAAACGTGCAATATTTTTTTTACGATCAGTGAACGAGAATAGTATTATCAACGTAGCTCCCTCATTAAACATTTTTCTCTCTCGCGACGTTCTGATTTTTCACTCATCAGTGCATAATAAGACGATACATAAAATAAAAACAATGAGAAGAGAAATTGCACATCTTATCTTCGATTATAAAAAAACAGGTAAAGGAATATTATTTATCCTTGGTGCGTATTCCTTAAGAAACGAGTGTGAGAACGGAAAAAGAAAATTGAAAGAAAATAGCAAACAACATGGTAAATAAAAGACACGGGAAAGTGATGACAAAAGAAATATCTAAAAAGGAATCAGATGCAACGGTAATGATACGTGCTTAGAATACACGCGGGACACTGAAGCCAGCACACGGTACAACGGAGAGGAACAACATTTCCCTTTATTCGCTTCGTCTTTCTTGAGTCAATCGGATTTCAAATGCGTGCAAATGCGCGCGCAAACTTGCTCTACATTTGATCCAGGAGTTAATTTGCGTGAGGTGATATTACAGTGACTATAATACCACGGATCAATAGATAATGTGACATTTATTAGCAATTCCGCAAATGTAAATAATATCATTATATTACACGTAATAACCGACATTTCTCCCCAGTTATGCGTGCTCTGTGAAACAGTTAATTTACACACAATGTATGAATAAATAATTACAATAATTCCATAAATTAATAACTCTACGGAACAATTAATATTTTGCTGTAACGCTGCGTCACATTTGTTTGCGGTGCAACGTATCTTTTGTGCCCCCTCATGTGAAAGATTACATGAAAAATTGAAACGATATAGAAAGAGTAACGTTGCGCCCCGCGCGCAGGTCGTATCTGAAAATAAATAGGAAACGGTTTAAAAAATAAAAAGCGCCCTGTACACAAACGAGTGCAGTAATGACAAATGTACTTGAAACAGCGCGATCGAATTTGCGATGCTGATAGTCGTCGGACGCAATAACAAAAACTCGATCGCGCAACAGCGAGGCAATTTAGCGCGAGCGCGATATTTCCGTATTAATTCTAGGGATATTAATCAACAAATTCCATTAAAACTGCGCGAGATAACTCCTGTCAAATCGTATAATGTCGGGCGAGGACGCACATTCGTAGATTACTATTAATATAATGCGCAACACGCGCGCTCGCGCTCTTAATGGAGAGGTATATTTTAATCCTTTTAATCAGGCAACGGGATGCAACGGCTTAATTACAGCCGAGCGTTATCGCGTACGAATGAGCCGGAAACCCTTTTATAGGATCGCGCACTCTTTTATTACGGCTTTTACGACGAAACGAATTTAGCGACTGCGATATCGCGCGCGCGTCGCGAGTTGGGAATTTTTACACGGAGAGGTGCTGAAAAAAAAAATCTTGTTAACGTTACACCCGCGTTAAATGCTGTGTCACACGTCGATACGCGCGTCACGTCGTAATTGCATCGAGAGCGCGGAAATAAGGGAAGATAATCGATGAAAGGAGAGAATAATAAAAGAAATAAATCAGTGCGAATCTGCGTTTATTTTACACGCGACATCCCCGCAAGTGTATACGCTGGCTCGTCGTATGCGCCAGCGTACCGTTCACGTAGAAAAATTGAAATATGATACGAGAAGCCATCGCCATTGCACCGGTGGTAATTTCACGGTGGTCTGCGCATCGCAGACTATCGCACGGTGGATGGCCGTAGGTGGTGCATTGCTCAGACGATAGCGTAGCATTTAAATGACATTTAACGGGCCCTATTGCGGCTCTCTGTTTCACGCCACGAATCAGACTCGAAATTGGTCGTAATGCGCGGAAATGGATTAAACGTGACCGTAATATCGCGACGATGCACACGTTACAGAGTCTCTCGGATCATTTTCACGATATTTACGGCCCGACGGAAATCGGAGAATTGCCAACTCAAATTCCAAAGTCAAATGGGCTTAATTCGCGAGAGGTAGGGCAAGGTGGGGGGGGGGGGGGGTTAAATTGG
>NW_021850207.1:88012-105953 GCF_003651465.1 Formica exsecta
GGGGGGGGATTACATTCGAAACAGAGCGCGCGAAGTGACGTGAGAAATTAGCGTGGATGTCGCGAAAAATAACGTCGTTAAATAAATCGCGAGAGGCTTAGTACACCCTGAACTCTGATGACGAAGAACGATGGGGTGACTAGAATTCAATTAAATGGGTGGGGACGAGCGAGCTGTCCCTCGACTGACGATTATACAATACAACAGTCATCCCTTTTCATGCCTCGTATATCCGACCCCTTTTCAAGCCGGATTGCCACAGGCGCGCGTTGCTCGATGACCTAAAGTTTTAATGCCCGAATCAGTGAGCGCGCGCAGAATTTAATAGATGGCCAAAGCTACCCTCGCAGCGATTGCACTTTACGGTAAAGCCCGGGGCCTTTGAAATGTCGCGCGTGCCATGCATCGAACGTTATTCGCAATTTATCGTTTCACTTAAAAAGAGATTGCCCGTCTGTCTCGTCAGAATTTCTTGTGTATTTTTATTAATTTGTACGCGTTATATATTCGGAATGCAGATTAATTTGTCAAATGTAAAAAACAATGTCTAAAAATGTTGATTGAATAAAATAATAATTGCAGGAATAATTGAGACTTTTATTAAGAAATGTTTTTTCAGTGAAATCTTACTGACCATAATTAATAGGATATAAGACGAAGGAGCAAAGTGTGAGTATTTTCATCGCAGATTAGGTAATCTCTGGTGAAATCTTGTGCAATTGCTTTAATCCGTGATATTTTTACTAATTCACTTTAAAAGAGTAATTGTGTGAAATTGCAACAGCACATGCTATTGAAAAATCAATCAAAATGCGCGTAAATACTCTTCCGTAACGAATAAAGTAATCTACATGATTCACGCACATAATTTCAGGAATAATTGAGACTTTTATTAAGAAATGTTTTTTCAGTGAAATCTTACTGATGACTGAAGACGAAGGAGCAAAGTGTGAGTATTTTCATCGCAGATTAGGTAATCTCTGGTGAAATCTTGTGCAATTGCTTTAATCCGTGATATTTTTACTAATTCACTTTAAAAGAGTAATTGTGTGAAATTGCAACAGCACATGCTATTGAAAAATCAATCAAAATGCGCGTAAATACTCTTCCGTAACGAATAAAGTAATCTACATGATTCACGCACACGAAATATATATAGCTAATATATTTGAGAGATATCCGTTAAATGCAATTCGTTCTCGTCGGATTTTAAAGAATTCCACGCCATGCAAAAAAAAGAATTAATATTCGTTTAATTAAAATTTTATTTAATGATTATATTACTTTTTTTAACATAAACCTGAAATAAAAATAAGATAGCTGCATTTATAACAAACCATAGAATCGTTTTATTAAAAAAAAAAAAAGATAATCCGATTGCATAAAACGTCGAAATAGATAACAGATTAAAAATTGAGATCAAAAGCAGAGGAAAAACTTCGACTCCGGATTGCACTATTATTACAACTTGTAAAGCGAAATCCTCGTCAAAGTAGTACGATCGATATTAAAACAATTGCACCGTCCGCGATGCAACTGCAACAATATTCACGAATCGTTCGCGTACATTTGTTCGCTCGCGCGAATCCCGCGTGTCTCGGAGGAGTTGGGATGCTGTCGATTCGACTGTCGGATTACACAAGTCGCGTCGCACAATTTTCAACAACATAATGCCAATATGCATTTGCATCCCGTAGTAGGTCGCGACTTGGCTTCGTATCGCCGCAGAATGTCGCCCGCGTTGCACCCATATTATGCACACGCGACACACGGCTCGCGAGAGCGTTATTCCCGTGCGAGCAAATGATACGCGCGTAATGGAAGTGCGAGTGCTTTTGGTATGCCAAAGCTATCTCGCATCTCTGTTTATATCACGTACTGAAACAAAATAATTTAACGATCTGTCCCGGGTTTTGATTTTCCGTTCGTCGCGAACGTGATTTATTCTTCCAAATTCACGAGAAAGATGAGTATTTAATATTGACAAATCTATGCGTAAGATAAAATTCAATTTTGCTGTACTTTTCTAAATAAACTTTATATCGTCGTATGTTTTTTTTTTATCTTCATTTGTGTTTCACATGCGAGAAAAATTGGCGTATTCGAGGCGTTAATGGACCATGTTTCCATGAATTCGCTTCTTTTGTCGAGTCATATTCAGTTTGAAAAGTTGCCAATAAAGGGCACAGCGAGGCGCAAGAATTCGCTCGACCTCCGTGTCGCTTTGCATGTAAATGCACGCGTAATACAGCGCGTACATATGCGTTTTATTTTCCCCGATGGCGAAACACCACGATATATCCAGCCTGCAATACACGCGATTTTAAAACGCTTGCCGCGCATACTCTACGATATACATATAAAAAAAATATTAAAAACTGTTTATGGCAAGAATTGGTTAGCGCAGTTCACTTTTATCTCAACGCCGCAGTATCATCGCTGTGATATAGATTCACGATCAGACTTTCTCGATTTTATCGACGAGATGCCGACGCGCGATTCTTTTCGATCTTCGAGTTTGGGTTCTTGTGAAATTTCATCAATGATGATTTCCCCGCAAGAAAACTAAAATGTACATTGGAGGGTGTCGCTCATTATTCACGAACGTGTGTCTTGTACGCAGATTACAGATGTATATTTATTCTTGGGGCACGCGCGTCCGCAAGCTCATGGAAAAACGATTAGGACTCTTGCCGTGAGTTTTATCGCGCAGTAGGATTTACTGCCGGCGGTCGGGGAGATAGAGGGACCAGCGACATCGGAAAACCGGCTTACTCCCGAGAGACCCTGATGAACTTCCACGAGATGGCGAAATCCACCGACAGACGCCGCGTGCCGATGAGAAAAAACCGACAGAAATCTTTATAGAGAGTCTAGCGTATAAAAACAGCATCCCACGGTATTAAGATCTCGGCGAACTACCGTCGAATATTTATCGGGAATTTTAATATTAAATATCTATTCCTTTCTTTAATGAGAGCCATCGTGTTCGCAAACGTCGCACAAAATAGAATAAAATTTAGTAGCTGCGTTCAATAATTATTATCTAATAATTATTATAAAGTTCGAATATTCTCGATAATTATTGGAAAAGAACCATTTCGATGTCTCTCCTTACTCGAGTCACTTTAGTAACATCTTAATATCTCTATTAAGATTTTCTGCGAAAAGTTCACAGAAAAAAATAATTTGCCGTTATTAAATCCATAAATCAAAGATTATCGCATTGAACGTAACGTCAAACGGAAGCGAGAATAATGGTAGTCTTCTCTTCAGACTCTTAAATATATAAATTATCTTTGAATTCTGCGCGAATGAGTAATCAAACCATGCGTTGGAAACTCGAAACTTACTTGGTGTGGATGGATTCTCATCGTCAAATTCGCGTGAATATACGTCCCTGAAATTTGATGCAAGGCGGATGGTAAGTGTCTTCCATCAGCGATTCGTAACAAATATAGGAAGCCGTTCAAGTATACGGCAGATCGAAGCTGAAGCAGGTCAAAGGAGGTGAAAAGCGATGACGTTGAGGGTTGAGAAGGTCTTAACGAGGGTCGTTCAACAGCACAACTTACAAGCGGAGGATTATACGTGTCCGCCATGCTCTGCGTGGTCTTGTGTAATATCAGGCACGAGGGATTTTGCGAAGTCACGTTATTAGGATGTGCCTCGGTTACACATTAGTATGCGTATGTATTGACGAATTATGCACGCAGGCGATACATACTAATCTACAGTTTCTCATTAGTGAAGTTTAGAGAAACCGTCTAAGCGACGTAATCATTCAATGTGATAGACTCCCTTTTACGCGATTGTTTACGAGATAAAGTAATTAGTTAATTTTCACGTTCTTGAATGCCTCGAATGTTACATAAATCCTCTTTATCTTGGTAATACTCTAGTAATTGAGAATCAAAATATAAGTGTATTAAGATATATTGAAAAAGTTTTTCCCATTTTCCTCAACTATTGAAGTACATTTTAAAAGAAAATTAAGATTTCCTTTTTAAAGAATTATTCAATTTAATCCAGGAATATCTAGAGAGAAGAGAATAGAGGAAGATTAAGTAATAAAGTCTCGCTGAGATTTTTTCGAGATCTCGAAAAGTAACATCTTTGTCGGTCGTTAAAAGATGCGCGCATCCTGATCGATATACGTTGCTTTCATGGGATATCCAATCTCGTACGTGCAAATCGTATCAAGCGTGTCGGACTTCTCTAAAGAAAGCGATCCTTCTAAACTGCAACGGGGCGCTGGCAGCAGAAACTCGATCTCCCGTATATACTCATCGAGCGCATGCCCTACACACGCCGAGTACATACTCTCGTATAGTCTCATAGGGGAGAGATGCTCTCGCACGTCCATGTGACCATCCAGAATATAATACCACATATACAGGATGCCCCGAAGAAAATACTTGGTAGAGCACAATGCTTGGACGAGTTATTGAATCTTATCTAATGACAAGCCAAGATTTCATTGAGAATTTAATTATATCGAAGCATTCTTGAAGTTTTATAAAATTATTAATATAAAGATCCTAATATATAATTAAATAACTAATCGTTCCTTATATTGAATAATTTTTTAATAAAAATTATTCGGCTATTAAATTTTATATTATTTAATTGTTTAGTTCTATTTTATTTTTCTTGATTGATAGTTGCGATAGAATAATTATTAAATAAAAATAATGTTTTTTCCACAAAATCACGTTTTTATTAATATAATATAATGATAAATCGAGTGGGCGGTTCGAGTTTCCGTTGAGAAAATTCTATTGCAAAACCCTTTTCGATAAACGCCTCTTTTGGTATACATACCATGTATTAGTATGTACGTAACGAACATTGTGTAACTCGGGCAATATGTAAGTACTTGTTGTTCGTGATGAAGAGTCGAGGCCCGTAGTGGCATTACACGAAGTACATTTTCGGAGAGAATCCAATTTTCCAAGACTCTCAGCACCTTAACCCGGTATTATCTCTTAAGCGCGCTTGCTCCATAATGGCCCCGACTAGGCTAGGACACGGCCGCTTAGTAAACACATCTATTTCACAGCCGTAAATCGCCGTAACATAAACAACGATGAAACGTGCCGCATCTCGGTGCAAAACATCGAGAGAATATTTTTTACGCGATTTTACAGAAAGATAATACATAGCTGTGTATTATTACATAAAATTAAGAAGCAATCGATTATACGAATCATTATCGAAAATAATACGCTCAAACGGATCGAGATGATGATAGCATTATGCGCGAATGATTAAAATTGATAAGAGAGAGAAAGAGAGCTCGCGCGTCGAGCCTATACATGTATATATGTATATAATCTATATCAATAAATGTATATGAATAACATTAATCACGTCGCACACCCATGTAATGAGAAATATTACGCAAATGCGCACACGAGGCGCATCATGTTTATTACAGTTCGCGTTAAAATATTATGACGCGGCGAGGATCGCGCGCAATTTTAATCATCCCGTGATTATTCTGTGTAAAAAGCACACACATACACACATACATACCGAAAGTTATTTCACGTAAAAACTGAGACATCTGCACACGCAGATAAGAGCGCGCCGCGGTTGGAGGCTCTCGATTTACGTAAAAACCACCAGCCATAATCAAGGAGCCTGATTTGCTAAGTTATTACACTGTTCGCTCAAAAGCTTCAATATCTATCCTTCCGTCTGCTTCGCCTTTAGACGAATTCACTTAACGATATATAAAGTGAAATATTAGTTTCTACTCGAGTCCTTTGATATATAAGTTATATTTTGTCCCAGTAGAAGGTCTTTTCATTATTTTAACATTCGTATGATTCAATCTAGCAATGTTATTAATTATTATCAGTGTTTCGCTTAAATAATCTCAAAATTATCTAAATAAAAATAAAATATATGGAAATATATGTATATAATATATCTTCGGTAAAATGATTTTGCTTTAAATTTGTCTAGATAAAAGATAAGATCAGAAAGATATTTCACGACTTCACAAATAAAAATAATAACAATTTGATAAGATAAAATAATAATTTTTAAATGTGATTATCAATATCACTTTTATCTCAGATAAACGTTGATTCTCGATTCTCAATATGTATAAAACAACAATTATACTTCTCTCTTGTATTTTTCAAGTCGAGTAATTTTTGAAAATGTAATTTTAATAAGAAATTTCCATTAAACTACATTTTAACGATGCAGCATGCAAAGAATGCATTATCCTAATCGTCGTGGACTTAATCGAAACTTCAATACTGAATCCATGAATAATAGCGTCATCTAACTTCATCTAGCCCCGCGATGAAGTTTAAAGCTATTCCCAAAGCTGTTTGCAATTCCAAATTGTAGAATGCACCGTCCGACCGTCGAAGCAAACGATCGAACCGTAATAATTGTTTGAAGGTGTAGCGACTTGCCATTTCTCTCTCTCCCTCTTCTTCTGTCCCTCTTTCAGCACAAGTGGTGACCGTACAAGGGAATTTGATTTCGGTTCAACGATCAATCGTTGAACACTAATCTTCATTGTTCCGGATGCTCTGTCAATACAATCTTCAACGAATCTTCAGTTCAATCTTATACGCTGACCTACGCGCAAATTAGATGTAAATATTCCAGCGCACGCCGACAATTTACATATGTGCACAAACTTTATTCTAGCGTAAACAACGCCTCCATCTCTAATATCTTGATAAAAATTTCCGCAGCGGAATTTATAAGACGAGAGATATATCGATTATAGATGAGTGATACGCGTACGTCATTCTAAAAATTTCAGTCGCAAACAAACACGTCTATGCTTTACAAATACGTACCCGGAACAATTTTCTTTTACTTTCGACTTTAATGACAATGCGCGCAGATGCTAACATTTCCCGCTTTGTAGAAGGATGTCCCATTTTCCTCATCTTTCTTTCTCTTTCTCATCGCGAGTGAGCTTTTTCGCCGTTCTCTCGTCACTGCGAAACCGCAACAAACGACGCGAACGCCGGGAACGGTCGCTAAAAAAAAGAGCACATTTTTTTGCTTCTCGCTTTCGTTAGTCCTCCCCTAAGATTAATTCCGTGTCTTATTCCACAGAATTTCGCACATTTTCAATTGGCAGCGCAGGATATACCGTAGCAAACTAAACAATTTATATTGTGTTTAATACTGTGCTTATCTTTAGTTTACACAGACACATAAAAATACTGCTTTTCAATACTTAACTGCAGATAAAATTTTTTATTGTAACATTCATTCATCTGAAATTAAACGAGAAAGGTAATGTTATCACTTATTAGCTATTCTTGAAGTTTAATTTCGAAAGAGTTTTAATTTCCATAGAACTTTGCTGGAAAATCTTGGCTGGATGTAATACACGCGCACAAATCATTGGAGCGATTTAACGCACAAAGTAAAAAATATCGCGAGTTAAAAGACGCGTAATCTTTGCTGACTAAGCTATTTTACGTGCGCGATCTCCGGTACGCAGCAAAGCCGAAGTATATATTATAATCTTTCTTCGCGAGCAAACGTGATATCATAAACGCGGCGCATAAAGCGTGAATCGCATCAGCCAGGTT
The DNA here is from genome assembly GCF_003651465.1 of Formica exsecta. Classification (NCBI taxonomy): domain Eukaryota; kingdom Metazoa; phylum Arthropoda; class Insecta; order Hymenoptera; family Formicidae; genus Formica; species Formica exsecta. The sequence continues at coordinate 95,596 of NW_021850207.1, forward strand.
ACATAATACGCGAACGTAAATAGAGGCATGATTTAAAATTGCACTAGACGGCAAGTTACGATCCTATAACTCTTATAGTAAGGTGATCGCGTCACGCTGATACGCGCGTGTACTGATAAATACCTGATAAATATGTACCTAAAAGTTGCACAATATATATCCTAAGTTCGTCTATACTAGTTTTGTCGTTCGTTCCTTTTATGTACAGCGACCTGCCGCGTCCCGATATTCGCGCATTGATACTTCCGTCCTTTCAGAGATCGCGAGTAAAAATGTCCCGAATTAATATCAACCGTCAATCTCCATAATCCTGGAACATGTCGCGGTGTACGCTGAAAATGGCGCATCCCCTTTCAAAAATTTCCGGGACAGCGACGATAAATTCATGGCTACACAAATTTACAATGGCAGCATCATTTTTGTAATTCTGCGACACTACGCGATATATATACTTCTCTCTGAAAGCTCTTGCGACAAAATTTATAAGTGTCACAATTTGTAACGTCAACATTGTTGAGCTTCGGCAATCTATCCTGTGCGTTACAATGTGCTCAATTGTGTCACGCATATCTTTCTTTCCTCTCATGTATAACTAGTTAATCTGCGAAGATATATTAGTGCGAGATAGTGCGCGAAATACTCGCGAGAGTAAGTTAGATATATTCTGACTGTCGGAGCCTGATGAAAATTAAAGCATATTTTTACTACAGAGAAATAAATGAATTAATCTATAAATTAATCCTGCCCTTTCATATCTCTCTCTCTCTCTCTGTTCTTTAAATATTTCTAGATATATAATTGACACTGTAACATAAATCAAATAATTACAGCCTTGTATATTCTTGAGTTTTTATCTTTGCATTTATCGCTAAATAAATGAAACGACATAAGCGGCAAACTACATAGATCGAATGTGGCAAAAGAATTCACGGATACGTTCCTTTCACGTTGAACTACGAAGGTGGATACTGCGGGAAACTGGCACGTTTTCGAAAGAATTGAAGACGTGTATCAACAGTGCAATCGCAGGTCACCGATGTGTTGTTGTTCGTTTTAGAGCGAAACCTTGTAACGGGTTAACGTGTATTCCCCGCGGTATACCTGGAAAACAAACTGGGACTGCACGATCCACCTGCTTGTCAAAACTTTCTGTCGGTGAGTTTTGCGCAGGATGGGGGAAGAGAGAATGTACAAGCATTCTCTACACAGTCTGTCGAAACCGACATGGCCACGTTCGCGAATATGTAGAGCCAAATAATCGTAGAGACGAGGCGAAAGGACGCGTGAACATATTCGTGAAACATGCCCGCTGATTAAGCTTGAAAGCCAAGAAATTATAGTAGAATACTTCTGCAAAGTCTTTATAACATTAAAACTTTACTCTCCAACGAATTCCGAGACAATCTACTTTCAAGGAAAATTTGATCGGATGTCTTGTCTTTCATATAGCTTTTCAATATTCAAATTTAAATATTTTCTTAACAGGAACTTTATAATCTTCTATAATTAAGACTTCTTTAAAGTTTGGAGAATTAAATGAACAGCAGTATCTTATTTCTCATTTGCAGTCTTTAAGTCTTCCTTTCGTGAACTTTCATAGTTTTTAAATCATTTACGTATCGCGAAAATTTAACTTTAAATTAATTAAAGGTTTCGTATACGCATATACTCGTGCATAAAAGGAAGTAAAAATAGTATAGGAAACGGGAAATGATAGAGTGTTGTTACACAAATGAATTGGGGAAAATTAGGTTGTTATCTGTAATAGTTTTGACAGAGCAGTCGTGTCGTTAGTACATTACGATGCTGATAATCAAAATACTCGGTGAAATCAACCGCGTCAACCATATTAAACAAAACTGGCTGTATACAAAGCGGTTTCTCCGCTGCAATAAACGGTGCATCATTTAACTATATGAAGATGAAATTATTGCGGATTCGTGACCCAGCAACGAGATTACGCTCGTGGTCGTGGGCCATTGACATTTTAATCAAAGAATATATTTGATAAACGAGCAACGTCCGTGTATATATTTAAAGAGCAATGATGATTGAGAATACACGTATGGCCCAGACGCGGAGCCGATTCGATGACGGATGCCCCGTAAATGTGGTGCTTGCGCAACATTGTCGCGGAATAATTTGCCGGGAATATACTCTGGCGTCGGCGCGGATAAACAACCGCTGTTCTTTAAATATTTCTAGATATATAATTGACACTGTAACATAAATCAAATAATTACAGCCTTGTATATTCTTGAGTTTTTATCTTTGCATTTATCGCTAAATAAATGAAACGACATAAGCGGCAAACTACATAGATCGAATGTGGCAAAAGAATTCACGGATACGTTCCTTTCACGTTGAACTACGAAGGTGGATACTGCGGGAAACTGGCACGTTTTCGAAAGAATTGAAGACGTGTATCAACAGTGCAATCGCAGGTCACCGATGTGTTGTTGTTCGTTTTAGAGCGAAACCTTGTAACGGGTTAACGTGTATTCCCCGCGGTATACCTGGAAAACAAACTGGGACTGCACGATCCACCTGCTTGTCAAAACTTTCTGTCGGTGAGTTTTGCGCAGGATGGGGGAAGAGAGAATGTACAAGCATTCTCTACACAGTCTGTCGAAACCGACATGGCCACGTTCGCGAATATGTAGAGCCAAATAATCGTAGAGACGAGGCGAAAGGACGCGTGAACATATTCGTGAAACATGCCCGCTGATTAAGCTTGAAAGCCAAGAAATTATAGTAGAATACTTCTGCAAAGTCTTTATAACATTAAAACTTTACTCTCCAATGAATTCCGAGACAATCTACTTTCAAGGAAAATTTGATCGGATGTCTTGTCTTTCATATAGCTTTTCAATATTCAAATTTAAATATTTTCTTAACAGGAACTTTATAATCTTCTATAATTAAGACTTCTTTAAAGTTTGGAGAATTAAATGAACAGCAGTATCTTATTTCTCATTTGCAGTCTTTAAGTCTTCCTTTCGTGAACTTTCATAGTTTTTAAATCATTTACGTATCGCGAAAATTTAACTTTAAATTAATTAAAGGTTTCGTATACGCATATACTCGTGCATAAAAGGAAGTAAAAATAGTATAGGAAACGGGAAATGATAGAGTGTTGTTACACAAATGAATTGGGGAAAATTAGGTTGTTATCTGTAATAGTTTTGACAGAGCAGTCGTGTCGTTAGTACATTACGATGCTGATAATCAAAATACTCGGTGAAATCAACCGCGTCAACCATATTAAACAAAACTGGCTGTATACAAAGCGGTTTCTCCGCTGCAATAAACGGTGCATCATTTAACTATATGAAGATGAAATTATTGCGGATTCGTGACCCAGCAACGAGATTACGCTCGTGGTCGTGGGCCATTGACATTTTAATCAAAGAATATATTTGATAAACGAGCAACGTCCGTGTATATATTTAAAGAGCAATGATGATTGAGAATACACGTATGGCCCAGACGCGGAGCCGATTCGATGACGGATGCCCCGTAAATGTGGTGCTTGCGCAACATTGTCGCGGAATAATTTGCCGGGAATATACTCTGGCGTCGGCGCGGATAAACAACCGGTGGGATGACTGCGAAATATCAGCCAGTGACGGCTGTTGGAAACTCGATGACTCGTCTCCGCTTTCATTCTTTCTTGCGCGAATAAATCAATCAGGTGCGGTAAACATAGCCAAGATTCAATTAAAAGATAAACGTGCACATATTTCGCGTGACGAGCATCGCTCGCAATCGATATATGCGCAAATTTGCGACATCATACCGCGTTAAAATCTTATCGCGAGCTAAATTTTCAATATATCGAATAATTCGCCGATATGGTATAAGACAGATCTTATAAATTATTTCCGTCGGAGGTAAAAATTACCGTTGTTTTTCGGTGCTGTTGAATTATATACGCACATAAAACCGCGATAAGACGACAAACACTTCCGCGACACGGAAATTACAGCGATAAGTTGATATGAGGGCGACAACCTCGTTAAGACCCGAGTGTTTTCGCACTTATCTTCGACTTGTCTCTGTCATTTCCGAAGCTATATCAAAAGAAAACACTGTTGAAATATCCGCGCTCGAGCGACGGCGGATAAAGAAAGCGCGATAAAGTTTCACGAACTGACCCGCGGCGGCTGCAGTGGCGGCAGTAATTATACTTTTTCCAGAATTATTTTCTGGTCGACAAACCGCAGCAGCTTCCCTCGAAATTATCTATCCCACGACCATCGACTTTATGCATTTTCATGAAAATGTCATGCCGTGTGCGTTGTTACATACCTTTTTATAATATCACGTCGTCCATTTTAAGGTCTATTCATCTTAATGATAAACTGCTTCTTGTATTTTTCTCCTTTGTTTCGCGTCCCCGTCATTAATAGATAATTTTTTTATATTCCAATTGCAGTTTATTCAATCGCACGTTTGACAGACAAACATGGCAATAAAAATATTATTAATTCAACGCGTAATTGATTTCGCTGTAATTACATATACCCCAGTAACGAACAATACTGACGTTGCTATTTGACACACGGAGAGAAAACAAATAGCAATAAATAATTGAAACTACATTTATGTGCATAGAGACAGCGGTGAATACTTGATAAGACGACTCCAGAGATTAAAGTGTCATAAATTCTCCATGTGAACAACAAAATGTCTCATCATTGCAATGTGCAATAATTATACTAATTATAAGTATACTAATTATTAATACGCCGAAAATCTATTTGTTTAATAAAATACAAAGAAATGATTTAATAATCTTCATCTGCTGATTCTCAGTCATGGCCATAAATATGCTACGTCGTTAATTATATATACAAGATGATTATATCATACCATTGCGATACTTGTAATTATTAATGATATACGTTATACGATAATAACTATCCATCACTGCAATATTAATCCTTAAATTGACCTAACATATCATCAGTAACCGTACGGATATGTAATATCTAATGGCCGCTGAGATTACTCTCTTAGGAAATGTGGTTATTAAAGACATTTTTAAATATAACTATAATCTTACGATAATGCACAAATTATATTCTATATTACCATGAAGTAACCAGCGACCTGGGAGTTGAAATTTTTCTTCTACTTTCAATCTCAATTTTCAACCTAACATCTATTGCGATACTTTAAATAGTCAGATCACCTTCTTTTGAGTCCATAATTCTGTCGAAATTCTTTATTCAAATGAGAAACTGTTCGTTTACTCCTTATTTAAACAAAATAAGATAAAACAGAAGCTCAATTTCTATTTTAATTAAACCTATCGTGAAATCCTCTCGTATCCATAAATAAGAAAATTGACGTTGGAAATAAGAGTAGAATTTGTCGAGAGAATGCATTGCGTTGTTGCATTAATAAATTTACGTGACATTTTTAGATGGTATTTTGGTTGCATTATACTTGACAGCGTGACACTCGCAATTCGCAAGTGACAATGACGCGCTTTTAAGCGGATTAAGTCTATTTGCATTCGGAATGATCGCGTTACCTGAAATAGGTCACTCCGTCCGCAGAACTTGATGATTTTTTATAGAGGGACAGGTTCGCTTCGTGATCGGTCGGCCATGGTTTGCATACAAACCACGAAAGTGCCAAAGTTGAGAATATCCTGGGAGCCGAGTTCGACTTGAAACTTCATGAATATGTGAGAATACTTGCATGCCGGTGCGGCGCTGCGCTACATGCGAGCTCATGAAAGTTTTAATCAGACGCGTGACACTTGATATTGGGCCGCGCGATCTGCCGAAAGACCTTCGGTAGCCGGCTCGTTTAACGTTTAATCTACTTAGCGTCAGTGACAAAGCGACAGTAACGAGCGACAAACGAGAAACTTTATCTCGTCAATCGAATAAAACTGTAACAACAGCGGCAGTTTGTCCATATCGATTGGGTTTAATTTAATTATTAAACGCAAGCAATTTTCGACGAAGTTTATAGTCGGATCAACTGTCCTTTTTCCTCGTGACTGTAAAATTAATGCATGTAACGTGTCATGATACATATGCGAAATTTACTGTCGTACTGTACGAAAGAAGGGAGGAACGATCGATTTAATTGATTGTGACGTAATTTGATTAAATTACTCAGAAGACGACCAACAACTATTTCCGAGTCACGTTAATGTATGTATCTATAATTCAAACAATTTATATGTAACACGAATCAAAATTTTTCTCCTCTTTTTGATTTCAATTTTCAATTTAATATTTACTTTAAGCAATCAGATCACTCTTTTTCGAAACTAAATATTTAATCTATAATTTTTCCAAAAGTTCCTTTTTTAAACTTTTAAATGGCAAACTGTTCGTGTTTACTGCCCATTTAAGTTACCAAGTATAGGAACTCAATTCCTATATAAATTAAAAGTATCGAAATCCTGTAGAACCCATGAAGTGAGAAAATTGAGATTGAAAATAGATGTAAAATTTCATCTCGAAAAGTCATACGATATATATATATATATACAAGTTCTGTTTAGAAAGCTTATATATACATACAGAATTTTCGATTTCCTTAAAAGCAAAATTTCTAAAGTTAACCAAAATAGGGGGAAATTGACTCAATCGTGATTTATAAGCACGTCAATCGTGAAGTAGTAACTCGCAAGGATAGGAGCAAGAAAAGGGAATTCTAAGACCGTCCGGAGTGCACGGAGCGTGATCTCGCTCCCGTCTCTTACTGACAAATCGCGGAGATAGGTTACCCACCGAGGGAAATGGGAGGGAAAGCTTTTGGAAGAATTACGAGAAGCGAACGATGTCGCGGACAGAGACACGCCGTGTCGATATCTCTTGTACCCCGAGATAAGAATGTTCTCTTCCCGAGAGCGAGCGCGGAGCAAGAGTGAAAATGGATCGGTCGCGGAAAATCCACGTACGACGATCTGCCTAACGAGAGACACTCGCGAGCGAAAAGCGTCTTCGAGAACCAGAGACGGATTTATCGCACGCTCGCACGTCCCGAGATTACGCTGTATGCTACCAGTTTAATTTAAATAAGAGATGAGGTCGCATCTCAAGTTGAAACGATGTCATAATTTAGCGGAGACTGTCGAGCTCTTCTTCATTCTAAAGACTTGATTTTTCTTTACGAGTGAGAGAGATTTTTTTTATTGCAGACTTTTTATCTTGGAATAAAGTTTCCGAGGAGGTAAGAGAAGATGAAAAAAAAAAAAAAGAAATTAAATCTAGTGCAGAGGATAATTGGGATATGTCGCGAGTGGATTTGTATTCTGAAGATGACACTTGTCGCGAAAAAGCGTTTCTCGCGTCCGCAAATAGCATTATTGCCATGGCGTGCGGCGAAATAAAATTTCGTTGATTTCGAAAAGTGTGCGACTGGTGACAGAAGTTCTTAGCTCGGTGAAGGAACAAGTGAAAATGTCCGAGTCGGAAGTTCTGGCGGCGAGTTATGGCAGCTTTTTTCCGCGCGGGACGTCAACGACGGACGCGGAGTAGGAGCGCTTTGTTACTATCTCCGGCGAATTTCAACGCGAAGAAGGAACAGGTGGAGGTGGAAGAATAATGCTCTTCCTCGTGGATAGCCTGCCTGCACCTCCTCGTGCCGCCAATTCGCGAAGATTGAATTGTCTGCCCGACGGAGTGACTTGTCGTTACGCGGCTTACACCGGCGACGAGTTTGCCATCTCCGTCTGCGTGACGAAAAATCTTAGCTGCGACATATATCACTTTCGGCAAAATGGTCGTAACGACAAAGATTGGCCAGAATTCAGTTTTGTCACATGTTTGCTCGATCTTTTAATAATCTCAATAAATCTTATCTAATAGATATTAATATAAAAATAAAACTAATCCTTTTCTGAAACTCTTAAATTCTAACAATGACATTAATTTCTTACCAAAAGTGGATCAATTTCCTTACTCGTTACTTTGTATAATTATTTACTGATTAAACAAAACTAGAAAAAAATAGCAATCTATTATACAATATCAAAGTTTTGCGATGTATAATTATGTCCAATTATTATCCTGCCGTTATTAAGATTGATCTAATTTAACTAAAGGCAATTATCAGAAGAAGCAGAGAATCGGAAATAACACGTTTTAGCAGGTATGATATTCGAACAAAACCTAATTAGCCCAAATTATCCTCAAGAAAAAAAAATGTGAGAGATGTATAGGAGCAAGATTGGAGGGAAGAAAAGCCATTGATCGTGGGGAAGCACTATATAGAGAGGATATTGGAGCGTGTATAACCATCACAGCGGAGGGTACGAGCAACACTCGAGATATTCGGGCGCCAGTAGCAAAGCAATTTTTTGATAGGATCAGTCGACTCGCGCGGAAGCCGTCCACTGTTTCTTCGGTTTACTCGCGCACCGGAGGAGATATGAAACGTCGAAAATGGACCGCGGTATCTTCCGTTTCAACGAGAAAACTCTCGGGAATTTTCTCACGGTACAGTTGACAATATTGGAGTGTGCCATGATCCGCGCCCTCAACAATTTGAGGTCGAATTCTCCTTAGCAAAAATTTAATTGCGACCTTTTTTCTTTCTAGATATAAGTGTTTAATATTTAATTTTAACTGTCTTTATACTTAAAATTAGGAAACTGATTTATTATAATTAAAAATTGGAAAAAGGATGTAAGAGAATATCAGTGGATTCTTATCTGCTTAACGATTTAAAGATAGCACGATGATTTTGTTAAAGTCAAATCTCTGACGATCTGATTACGCGATTATAAATGATCTGAGACATCCTGCATGCTTCGGTGAACGTCTTCCTCTTACAATTAGAAACACACTCGCGAGAGCGTCGGCTCGCATCAAAGTGTAAATGGCTTTTATTATCGCAGAACTGATTCGAGTCGATGACCGTACGGCGCTTTCTTTGTTGAAACACGAAAATACGAGCGGCTAAGGATGAGTTAGAGACACGCGAGCCCACTCTCACGCTAACCGTAAATCTACCGCTCGTTCTTTAAGGGATTGCAAGACGTAATATGCGGCAGTTTCTTTTTCGAACTGTTATAGGCAAGCAAAAGGCGTGTTTCCAAAGGTTGAGAAACATGACATTTGGCACTTTAATAATATATATTTTCTGGGTCAAAGTCATTTCTGCCAAGATTATTACTCGTGAAATGATTGTAATCAAGTTTAATCGAGAATGATTTGATAAATAATATAGCGCAATAAATTTTCTAATGATAAAGTGATAATGACTTTTAATTATCCTTTATACTCTCTGCTGTTTTATATATATATATATATAATCTAAATATACTTTTTAGATATACTTTTCATCAATTTTATAAGAAAACGTTAATTTTATATCGCGAAAAATTAATATTCTAGTGTTATCTAGTTTTAGTTATCTCTCAATGACAATTTTAACAATTATTACTGCTTTAAAGACCTTGTCAACAATAGTATCATTAAAAAATAGCGCGTTTTAGAATCGAAAAGATCTCGTGAGTGATTTCTCAAAAATGAGATTCTGAGTCTTTTTTAGTCCGAAAGAGGTTTATTTAACGCCAGCTTCCCTCTGGGCTCGACAAAAACCCCCGACAAAATAAAATACAGGGGGACTCATGTCGCCGGAATGGCGCGTAAAAAGCGATGGCCGGTATTACAGAGGCATTAGAGCCAATCCAGATCTCTGCGATGGATCAGCGACAAAATACGTCGGATATTTTCGACGCGAAAAGCGGCCCAGGTCAAAGTCTCGTGAATACCAGACGAAGCTTACGCTTTCGCTCTCGCACCGAATTACATTCCGATCGCTTCGCTTGCCGGCGCTAGTAACGCTACATCCGCTTATTGTACAAAGTGTCAAAAGTATCCAGCGTTCGAGAAATATTTCACGAGGGACATCACTTTCAAAAACATTCATTTCACGCGTAAACGTGCTGAGACGATTTCCTTTCGCGAGATACTCGTCCGTTAATATTGCGCAAATTTCTGTTGTCCGTATCGTCCGTTAAAATTATAGATTTCTAAAAGATTAAAAATTTCAATTAAAAAGAAAAAATAACTTTAATACTTTCTGTCAATATTTTTTTTTCCCATACGACGCATAGCGTACTGTGCTCGAACATCGTCGAATATTGCTTTAGAAACTCCTTGCCTCGCTTCTATTCGCTACACGGTGTAAAGTTTCAGAGATTTTTATCGTTTTACCCTGATTTTCCGGTTTTCCGGAAACTTTTAGCAATCTTAGATACTATCTCGCACTTCGTAAATATACAGTGGCCTACCGGGTGTGTCGCTTTACAGCAACAACGCCGTTTCCGTATTACTTTCGCTGCCTTGCTCCTTCGAAATGTTCTTACTTGGAGGGAA
>NW_021850207.1:106813-108038 GCF_003651465.1 Formica exsecta
GGGAAAGAGAAAAAAAATGGGCAGTCGCGCGGCAAAATGCCTCGCATTCGTCGGCACTTATCGCGCTCTCGTGCATATTGAAAACCAAGGGAAAACTCGACTTGGCCTAATATCGGTTGCGTGCCAAGTAAACAGCGGTGAATATAGCAGAACAGAAACTAACGTGTATACACGGGAGGCAAAAACGTACCGACCGACTCGCACGCAAGGGGAGAGTCCTTTCTTCCTCGCGATTTCACCGAACCGATCGTGGTGTAGGAAATTTTTCACCCTCGAGTTTTTCATCGACAACAAGAGAGCAGAGCCCGTCTGCTAATTTAATATTTAAAGAGGATTTAAACACAACGCGGCAAACGGGTGAAAATGCATCGGAAACGTCAAGACAGGGATTATTCTCTGCTAATCACGAGTTTCACAAAATTCTAGTCTTTCTCAAATATACAAGTATATGTCAATAATAATAACAATATATAATATGACGTAATATCTCGAAGAGATCTCTCTTTTTCAACACTTAAATGAGAAACTGGTCATTTATCTATTTGTGGTGCAAAGCAAGAACTCAATTCTTATATAAATTAAACTTATCGAAATCCTATAGAATCTATAAAAAGTAAGAAAATTGAAGTAGAAAATAGAAACACAAAATTTCGACTCGAATCATAGAAATCAGTTTATTTTCCGAACAAGGATTTTTTTGGCACGATACTCAATAACCATGACGTGCGATAAATAATTAATCGTTGTTAGAAGCGCGGAACGCGTCTTGGACGCGTCTCATCTGTATATTCGTATACACCGATATTACGACAAGAATATCAAAGCAGGCGAGGACGGTACGAAAAGTTAACCCAGAGTGCGCGCGAGAAAATCTAACATTAAAGTTTCATGAGCGGAGGGGGTGCGGCGCCGTTCGGCACTTTTTCCATCAGCGGCAAACCACGCGATATTAGCCGAACCGCTACTACCCTGCAGTATAAATGGCTTAAATCGATGGTAGGTTGCTCGAACGGATGGAGAAGCCATTGGCGCGATTGCTGCAAGGACGATGCACCCGGCGGCGCCGCAGCTGTTCCGATTCCTTACGAATAAATTATTCTCGTTTCCCGTTTTCAAACCTGTGTGTATGTGTATATATGTATGTGTATCAGTATGTGTATATACATATATAAATAAATGAATTTATATATAAATAAATTTATATATAAATAAATTTATTTATTTA
>NW_021850207.1:108147-137684 GCF_003651465.1 Formica exsecta
ATATATATATATATATATATATATACACGCACGGGCCTAAAAATGGGAAACAAGAATAATTTATTATATATATATAAAATCTTCTTGTCTTTTGCACGAACCGGAAAATTGCGCCTGTGGATGGCCCCTACGCTATTATAATTAAACCTGAATCTGAATCCTGGACGTTGAGCGGAAACATAATCGTCGCAATCAATGTTTGATACCGGTGATCGCGCGCGTCGATGATTAATAATAGGCAATTAGCGCGGCCGTATCTAATTATTCATGGTTAACGGCCATTAGCGCCGGCCGATTGGCTTGATTCCGGGACAAAGCCCGCGGGAGGAAAACGCCTCAGCTTTCCACGCGACTACATCTTACTGCGCGATCCGTCGCGTTAGTCACGCAGGATTTGGATAATAAATGACACCGGGGGTATTTTCAGTCACGGTACGCGAATAAGAGATTGATAACGTACACGGTTCGCGCTTTCAAATAGCGGAGCGAATCAATGTATCAATACGAATCGCAAGATCGGTAATTGCAAAGAAAAATTTATATACGCTCGCTATAACTGTCAACATTATCGTAATACAATATAGCGCAAATAAAATACCAAAACAACATATACGCGTGACCTGTGCTTCCAAAAATAATCCATTTATTTTCTTCTATACGGACTATGGCGCTTCGTTCATTTCGCCGTTTTATTTCGCATCGGCGTTGCCCGAAAAAGCACGATACTATCCGGTTAATAGCAGGGGACGTGGACGTACACAGTGGTCGTATAACTGGCCATTCGCTTCCTCGCCAACGCGGTCATCGACCATTTCGCGACGATGATCTCTCTCGCGCCCCGGCGATGGTGAAACCGCCGGCTTTGAAAAACGAGAGCGTTCATGATCCAGTATCCGTCGAATCCCGACGTTCGCGAGCGCCCACATCATTCCGAAAGCAGTATAACAGAATAGGATTCGAATTACGTACGTACCTCGAATCGGCTTCATTCCCGCCCGTAAACAAAGGTCAACGGATAAAACACGGAACGAGTGTGAGCTGGACAAGCGCATCCGCAGAGATTTTCGTTCACGATCAAGAATGATCTCGTTCGGGAATGACTCTTTCCTAGATGGAAAACAATGGACCGATCATTGCGAACTTATCTATTCTTCCATCCCGATTCCGATTACGTTTGCGAGCTGCGCTTCCGCGTTAAATCGAAGCGTTTGTCAATCGACGCGAGGCGAGCTATAAATGACAGATATTAATGAGCTAATCGAGTCTGGCCATTTAACTTTTGAACTTTCAGAGTAAAATCGGCCGGTGAAGAATTTATTAAATAGCTCTAAACAAATATAGATAGAAATGTCAGAGTATCGAAAAAATAAATAATCTCTTAATAATATAGAACAATAATAAAATCCATATTGTTGTTTGTGCATAACCTGATTTTGATCCATCCTTTCCAATTATTTTATTTAAATTTAAACGCGATTCAATCGATAGAAAAACCGGTCGACTTTATCGAGGAAAAATTTTTGGGTCGCCAAAATATTTTTCTCGCGACTACAGTTTCACGCCGATTGTTCTACAAAAATTTATAGGGCCGTAAAAAAAATCTACCTCAACCACATTCGCGAACCTGTGATATATGACGTGAGCGATCCGTGCGCACACCCTTCAGTTAAAATTGATCAATTAGTAACTCGACCTTGGAAGTTAATTATATCAATTGTTTCACGTTTTTCATTTATCGGAGAATAATTTGAATTTTTTACGATTTATTTATTTGTTTCACATAGCCAATAAGCGAAAATTTTTATGATTGTTTTACACAAGAAAAACCGATTCAAGAAAATATTTTTTATATTGCTTTTCATTACGAAAGGATTAATCAATCGCCGCGTTTTTCGCATACAGATGCAGAAGCACGCGCGAATAACTGAATAAAAGAATTCGTTCGTTTTACGAGTCGCGTCGCAAGCCAAGAGCGATTTCGAGAAATTGGCTGTTGCTTTGACCACAAATCAGCCAAAGACAAGAATGTCCTTACGTTCGAGCAAACGAGCATACTCCAACATCAAGGGGCAGAACTTTGCCTTTAATTGGACAAAGTCCTTTCGAGCGAAAAAAGCTGCGAACAAAGACGATCGATCGGCTTTTCTGCTATGCTGCTGGAGACCGCTAAGAAGAAGAGATATACATGCGTATATAGGATGTCTCGAGTTCATCATCCGTCTATTTAAGCGTAAATATTAAAGAGGATAGGATCTGCGATTTGATTGTTGTAATGCTATGGCGACAATAGTTCTTGCATCAATAGACAATTTGAAAAGTTTAAAATAAAAAAATCTTGTTTTCTAAAATTATGTGAATTGTATCACAGGATTTTGATTAAATAATTATTATAAGAATTAAGATATATAGCGCGGAGAATAAACAAGAAAACACATACCCTATTAAATGTCTCACAAATAATTATTAATTCCAAGCTTAAAAAAAAAAAAAAATCGTAAAACTATTTATACACCCGATATACGTACGCCAAGAGGAAAGTTATAAGAGGCACAGGGAAAAGAAACAATGTAAAGGGTTGACCAGGAAGAAGTGGTCGGGGGTTGAACAACGGGCAACCTTGTAAGCCAGACATTTTCCGCTCAATCTGGTGGCCAATAGCTCGAACCGGGGGAACTTGAGCTTTTATATTCAGAAGGCGACGAATACCTCGAATAAAAGGAATAGGAAAACAATTGTAGATACCTCGTCGTAACGGAAGGATAAAAGGGAGAAAGGCAAAAAAAAACTTGCGCAGCTGCACTCTCCAACATTTGACACTTGCTTCTTGTAATAATGTATAAAATAAAATTAATCGCGCGAGTCCCTGTACAATCCCTGTCCTTTTAATGTCTATTAAGAGAATATTTACAATTTCATGTGCAAAAAAATAGAATAAAATAGTATATATAAAATTATATTTTTCCGATAGTTTTCTCAGATCGCTATATAAACAAAATTTTCAAAAGAGAGCATTCTCTCTCTCTCTTTCTCTCTCTTTACATATCATTTATATTAAAGTTAATAATCAATAAGCGAAATATCGCACTATTATTCATCGATAAAATTTCAAAATTGAAAATAAAAATACCATTTATGCTAACATTCGTTAATACTCGGCTATAGAATGGCCGCGAAATGATATGCATCCCACTGATAAAAAGAGAGGCGTCAATAAAAAGAATAATGATCCCTATAACAGATTCTATATGCTGGCGTTAGGGACGAACAATCGTCCCAGATCCATTGCGCTGTACAATGGAACGACGATTTATCGAACCGACCCGATCCTCCGGTCTGACATCAAAACCTGACACGGATCGATTCGCGTCGCACACACTTCGTGCGTGCTGCGTGATGTACAGGAAAGGGCGACGCATTCGCACGATGATTTAACGGCGAGAGGGTGAGTACGTGAAATTTTGTACAGCATGCTACGTACGCGACACCCCATCGCCACGCTATTACCTGTCGTAAATGATTGTTGCGTCTGTTGTCATGCGATCGTTCGAGATTTTTTTTTTTTCGCAAACTCCTGCAAAATTGCGCGAAACAATCGTAAAACAGGAAATTTCTGTTCGTACGACGTCGAAGAGAGATAAATAATTCAGTTCGGTAGATAAATGGCGACAACTGACGCCAAAATTATACAACAGATTTGTCTAATGGCATTTACGCTCGTGTTCCGTAACAGAATACCGGGAAATATATCCGCCGCTATTATTTGGCATTCAGGAGATATTTCAGCGTCGTAATTTCAAGCCGCCACTACCACAATGCGGCGCGACATTAATGTCATATTAAAGGCGCGGGGAAGAATAAGTCTCGAGAGCCTTCCACGTGGCTAACGTAGATTTACGTAACACCTGCAATATCCAACCGACGTAGATAAAAATTTTCAAAACGGATTTCATCTCGAGATACAACTAGCCAGACAATAGCGAAATAATTGAAGATGCTCTTAAAGGAACGTAAGCTGTGCGCATTAAGATCGAGTATGATGTACGCGATATCCTTCACTAGCAATAACGTGTTTTCTTTAAACTGCAAATTCTCTTCTGCCTAATTTTGTAATTAATTTAATTTTTTACAATATCAAAGTTGTATGTGATAGAAAATGTAAAAGGTTTTTGTAAACTAACAGCATCAACAGAGAAATATAAACATATGATAAAATTATATTTTTCAATAAATTTCAAGTAAACTTTACCTTTTTAAAATGTTACGCGAATTTTCAAATTCATTTATACTTGTGGATTTTTCGATATTTTTTTACGTACTTGTACATTTATCTTACTGTTAACAAACACATTCATTGCCTGCTGGCATCACGAACGCATTCGTAAAAGAATAAAATTGCAAAAGTACGAATATAAAGAATACCTGCATCTGGCATGCTAATGTTTTAAATTCGTTTGCCGGTAAATGGTTGCCGCGAATTCGCACCACAAATACGGGTAACTAGATTCTATGGTTCATAAATATCTATAATTTATAATTATTAGGCATTTCGTGCTACGGTTTACGTGGCGAAAAAGAAACATCGCCACCGAAAGCACGAAAAAGCGTTAATCGCATAAAAGGAAGGGCGGAATATATCTTTTCGCGCATTAACAATAACGAGTTAACGATGCGTATTTTCCATACATACATTTGGAAGTCGTAAATTAAATAATAAAGATAATTTCTTGAATGATTTACCCGCGCGCGTTTTTATCGCGTATTTATTTTAAAATTTTACATAACGTTCAATAAAATCCCTGACATTAAATGTAATCGACTCAAAATTTCTCGACAAGTATCGATTTATTAACTTCTTCTCTCTTCAAAATTTCATACATGCACGAAAATTTCTGAGCCTTTGGCTGGTTAATAGTTCTCAACATGTTATCATAACCCATGCATGCTCGAATAGCGAATCGCGAAACTTATCTCGGTGCAAAATGTTAAATATCGCCCGTTACGAAGTTTCGACATTTTGAAATTGCTCATGGATGAAGTTCCTGTCGGTTCGAATCCGATATTCTCGACGTGGCGCATCCTGTACACATTCTATAAGAGAAACACCTCGCGCCGTATCCGTATCCCGTAATAAGCAAGGCGAGGCAACATCGAATCGCGCGAGATTCGTGATCCGAAAATACCGGCGGAACGATAGAGGGAAGCTGCGCTGAAATTGATGCGTCTCTTATATTTTCTCTTTGTCTTTCGAGATTTATGGAAACCGTCATGTGCAAAAGCGCGAAAAGAATAGCTAGCTAGTTACGCTAGCTTTGAATTGAATGGACTTGCTACATAACTCCGCGCGAACAGCTGCTTTATTTAATTAAACTGACAATAATGAAACTCAGCCACCGCCGCCGCCACCATCTCTCGCTCATCGTATTGTTGAAACTCGGCGCCGTATTATGAATTAAATTTCGTAGAGCAAGTTGCTCGGGTTTGACGGGGGGTTTCTGGGTCGTTTCATCAACTAATTAAATAAGATTTTTCCCTGTCACCTTCTGTCCACCTCCCGCTCCTACTTCCGTATACTGATTAATTAATATGTAGTATAACAAAATGCATATCTTTTTCAAAGTAAAATCGCGTATTTCATTCGATCAATAATCTCGGTTTGTAAACGAATGCGCGCGCTCTCTTTCTCTCCATTAGAAAGAAAGAAAAAAAGGAAGCATTGATTAATGTGCAAGCAACGTTCGTATAAAATTGTTTCGCTCGTCGTACGTTGCGCTACCTCTATTCTCGTAAATTTACCAAGTACATTTATATCTCGCCGCGTGATACAAATGATTGTTTCAGATTCTCTCTTCGGGAGTACTGCCAAGTAAAACAAGAACATAGTTATTTACCAGTTCTTGCTGCATTTCCGTAAGGCGAAACTTGCGAGGTATATAAGTGCGATTGTCAACAATAAAATTCTTAGTACAAGCGACGCGATGAACATCAGCGTGCCGAGTTTCCTCGTCGAATAAACTCGTTAAATCGACACTCCGCGCAAACTTCCTTATCGTATAAATACAGCAGCTTTTAGTCTCAGCAAGATAATAAGAGGCAAATTACGGAATATTCCTTTCTCGAAGAGCCAATACGAATGCTGACAAAAATCTTAGCCGGACTCCCGATAGAATTATTTTATATCGGTGAGAATTAAGCGCCACGTTTTTAATGACAGAAACAGATGGTACAAGGATTGCTCGTGATACTCTCTGTAAATTATAGATCAACTGTGCTATCAACATTCTTTTCGAAGCATTCTAGTTAAACTTTGATCGATCGAAAGAGAGGAGTTCTAATTATATTGAAACGTATAATTTGCGGATTAAATGGATGTCGATAATTCTTTAGTCGAACAAAGTTTTCATCTTGAACGGCTTAGTGTATCAATAAAAATTATCGATCGTGCGATGGCTTCATCGAGTCCCTCTCTTGTCGGACATTTCAGGCTCTCTCGAAGGAGAGAACCCTTGTCATCTTCATTTTTTTTTTTTTTTTGCATTCCATTATACTGGAACCCAATCGAGAGCCGGTTCAGACTTTTCCGTCCACTCGACATACCTACATATCGTGATGCCCAAGGGATTTTGTCCAATTTGCGACTGTCCCTTCGTGCGATCCTCTCTTTTTTTCATTCTTGGCCCTCTATACCTACTTGCTCTCTCGCCCCTTCCGATCCGACCATTCGTTCCTGACGCGCGTGTTCAAGCTCTATGGATCCATCTGTAATACGTTGCAACGATGCGATGCTACGCGAACCAAAAATCACCCAGCTTTCGCCAAGTGTCTCCGATACGGGTATATGTTCTACCGCTTTTAAGGGCCATCCTTGAGGATACTTCTCGATAACTACGATGAGACTCTTCGGGATGCATTTCTACAGAATTCTGGGAATTCGAGTGTGAAACGAAGTGGGAAAGGAAATCGTCGAGATAAATCGCGAGTACACCGGACGTGGCTACGGTAACGTCAACGATGTCTGCCGTCCGATCGACCAGAAGTCGAGCCGAGGAACGAGGTTATCCAGGAAGATAAGATCGTCTCATCTTGCCGCCGGAGAAAGATAGTACGCGATCAAGCCATCAGGCCGCTTCCTCGAGCGCCCCTTTCACAGATCATACGATTTTCTTTATTCGCGGATATCCGACTGACGAGAATCTCTACGAGAGAGGATCGACCGGACCGGACTGCGACGTATACGTCGTCGATGACGACAGCGACGATATATTTTCTCGTCACCCAAGGGATTCCCTATCTGCGATATTGCACCGAGATTCGAAAATGTACCGATATTTTCACCGCGAAACGATTACGTAATAAAGTAATAAGTAATAGCATGCATCGGTTCCACGATATATCTTAAGCCATCTTTGCTGTCAAATACGCGATTTTCTTTTCTATTTATACTTCCCAGTTGCTTTATATACTGATGACGCTGATTTAATTATAGTGTCAACGTAAATATAACATTATCAGAAAACATAACAATCGTTCAATTTATGCATTAAAATATGCTTTCACGCCTAATGCAAGAGATCCATTTGTGCTATTCGTAATTGTCTCGTGTGTTAAAAGAAAAAAACGAAAAACGTTTCTGATGACGTAGTCATGTATCTCTGGTTGTCACCGAGCAATCTTATATTAGCCGTACACATTTCAATTTCAAGCATAGTCTAGTCGCAAAAAAAAATGTCAGCCGACGCGAAAAAATGCCAGACGACGAAAAATGCCTCGATAAAGCTCGCATATCATTGAGACGATAAATTAAAGTCGGCGCCGTCTTTGAGGAAAATATTGAAATATATACGTGCAAGCAGAAATATAGATAAAATATCGAAACCTATCTTCTCTTCCCCTCCCCCCCCCTTGCCCCTGTCCTTTCCTCCGGACAATACGTTTCCATCTAAAACTAAATAATATTCTTGCATTTGCATTGCCACGACAGTATACGCGACAATCTATATAGAGAAATAGTAGATATAACATGAAAAAAATATGCACTCGTTTATGTGTGATAAATTCTATATAACGCTCGGACATAAAAACAAAGCCGGCAAATAATTGCACAAATCCTGTATTAATTATCGTTTCATAGCACGTACCAATTTCAGAAGCGTAATCATAAAGGTAAAAAAGCTCAGTGAAATAAATAAATGTAACGCGAATGAATATAATATGGCCACCGTGCGTGAGCGTTAACGAGCGGCACAATTAAATCGTTTTGCAAAAAAAAAAAGCAATAATATAAAACAATTATTCATTCTGGAATTACATCTAAAATTGTAAAATGTATTTAAAAAAAATAATGATTAAAAACAATTTTTTATATATATATAAATAAAAAGATGCAAAAAATGACAGCGGATATAAGACATTATTAGTTTTCCTACTCTTCGTAACTAATAATGTAATTAATAATGTCCCAACTAATATCACCGTCTTTAGGGATTCACGGTATGAAACCGTCGTTATTTTTATTCGATACACAATCGATTTCCTGTACCACGATCGTTGCAGCAGCGCACAAGACCGCCTTAATATCGGACGCTCGTGGGCATATAAATGGGAAATTTCTTTTGCGAAACGCATCAGAATTTTCTCATAAACGATGTAAACCGCGTCGAGATACGCGTTTGCACGTAACTCCCATTCGCGTGTCGGCGTTTAGCATTTTTCCGAAGAGAGAGAGAAGTGTCCGGGGCTCTGCACCGATGATTTCGTTTCGTGTTTGTTATATCGGGGGAATATAAATAGAGAGTTTATCGTCGTCTGAGATGTATCCGCAAAAATGTCGTTAGCATAATGTTTTTCGGCGCGACGATGATGCCGCGCGGAACATGTAAAGTCAACCATGCCGGCAGGCACGTTACAGAGAAACGACGGGATCTTCCGCGCAAATGTGTTCTGGGAATAAATACACACACACACACACACACACACACACACACACACACACACACACACAATATATATATATACGTACATACATATATTCGCGAGATCCGACAACACGCTCCCCGTTTGATTAATGACAAATATTTTACGGACACGTGTGCTCGAAACCCGGAAACGCGCGATGAATAATACGTGACTGATTCCGCAAAGCTTATCATTTAACCCATTTGGAGCTACTGTCTGAATGCTTTGTCAGAGAATCACAAAGAAAAAAACATTTGTCATTTCTCATGCATTTTAAACATCCTAAGGTCCTTGTATCGTTATGAATAATGATCTCGTACGGAAATTAATTTCAAGGTTTATATAAAATATTTTTGTATATCTAATCAATCAATGATTATGTATAATCTCGTATTAGATTTATAAGTAAATTCTAAAGAAAGAAAAAAACGGTTTATCTAATAAATTATAAGAGATAAGCACCACCGCAAAATATGTACACACATATATACCCAATATTTATCACGGCCATTCTCGTGTAACTCTCATATGTCTCTCTCTCTCTCTCTCTCTTTCTCTTTCTATCGATATTTTGTTCTTGTTCGTATAATCACGCTCCCGTTTGCCATCGACCTTTGCATAGGAACGGAGGAATACTGCTGACCTAATTAATCAAATCACGACTTCAGCATTGTTTGCCTTACGGTGCGCCACGACTCCTTATGCATCGTAATGACGGTTCGATACCGTGGTTACGACGTGGTCAGCGTGTGTCTCCATTATTGACATTTGCTGACAGCGAAGTTGCCCATTTGACACACTCCGTGTACGGACAGTAATTATGCCAATTAGAACTATTACGACTATCCGCACAATGTTAATAATTATTGCAAATACGTACCGCGCCGTTGCCGCAAGTTCGCGATGATTTTGCAACGATCCGAATAATATTTGTAGTATATTCACGCACATTGTAACGTTTCGGCCACACTCACCTGAAAGTTAAAAAAAAAAAATACGTTAGTTATACACGTAAAGTTTAAAATGAATGTATCCCACCGGCCGCGCCAGCTGCTCGTATTTTCATCTCACATCGCGGCCGCAGAACGAGAAAGGAATACTCTCGTTCTCTCGGTTCTCCCTCTCCCCCTTCGGTATAATTTAAAGTAGAAACTTTACCAATATAAGGCAATTAACAGCGCGAGCCGAATGGTGAATATCAAATGAGGAGAACGATGCGAGATGAAACAAGGCCGAGCGGAATTGGACACCGCTCTGCTGATTTCAACTCCGCTTGATATTTTCAACGAAAATGTTTTGCAGCCGAGTCGCAAAAAAAGAGAAGACAAAAAAAAACGCGCGCAGCTTTCGTTGCTACTTTACATGATATTAATCCGCTCTCCAATATATACAATAGTACAGTCCAATTCATATACAAATATAAAAAAAAAAAAATATGAAGTTTTACGCTAAATATTTCGTCAACTTCTATTACATTTATACATAATTATATTTTATGCGCTTCTATAGATCACATGCGAATGGCGCACACGTTAAAACGTTCTTTTTACAGGAAAATATAAAACATTTCCATTACCAAACTGAATTGTTGTGTAACAGCGCTGGTTTATCTTCGATATATTTTCTATGCATTGCAAAAGAAAATAAATGCTAATAGGAATCAATTGTGAGTAACCTCATTCAATAGCGCGCGTTCAATACTCCTTTGTGGTATACGCATTTAGATTAGATATAAATGTTTGTAAATGTAATCTCTTTGCGAAAGAAAGAGGTTACAAAGAACCTCCGTTAATCTGGCATCCCCATCACGAAACATCATATTTGAATGTATGGAATAATTAAGTGTTAATTTATTTACTAGTTTATTGCTTTAATCCCAAATTTTGCAAAATTATTCATCTTGAATGAAGAGTTTTTTTTTTCGGCCCTTTCGTTGTTACTATTCTGTGCAAGTGCGATTTCAAGTACGTATATATTGATTCTCATAAGTACAATGTATATCGCTTCTCATTCCCCGCAATATGAATAATGCATGGGAGTGATTCTTATCGCGCCAAAGTGTGGCGCAAACGAACTTTGAACAGTGGAACTTTCGAGTTTTTTCGCTTCACGCTCTCGAGTCCGGAGGATATTTCAACTCCAGACTCGAGTACATCGAGAGTTACGTCGTCCTGGCGAAATAACAGTCTCGCATTCCGTATATGTGCGGCAAAAGTTTGACAGATTCGATCAAGTACTTTCGACCAGTAGCTTCGAATTTTCCGGCCCTTTTCCTCCTTTTCCTTTTCTTTCCCTGCTAGCGTTGGGACCCCTCCTAGAGCCATTGGACCCCTCGGGCGCGCCAAATAAATACGGTGTTTCTTTATTTAAAAAAGAAAAAAATTAACGCCGGGACACACGGAACTGTACATGGTTAAACGTGTTAAGCGCACTTTGTCGGAGACCATTAGTGTCGGAAACACTGCTCTTTTTCCCCGACAAGAGGATGGTAGCGCGCGGCGAATAAAAAAAACGTCGAAGCCTCCGATGAAAGGAAATTATTACGCTGCGAAATGTATTTTGTCGCGTACACTCCGTTGTGTGTTAGATCACGATATATTATTCAAGTGATACGTGACGGAAATGCAGATATCGTGACCTCCATTCCACTGGAAAAAGAAACGCCCGCGGCACTCTGGAAATAAAAAAAAAAAAAGAAAAGAAAAGAAAAAAGAGAGAGAAAAGAGTAAAACGATGGAAAACGTTGCAAACGCGACTGGGCGTGTCCGGCACGGATCTCCGTTCAACCCGCTCCTCTCTTTTCCTCCTTTTTTTTTCACTCTGCATCCTACGCGCGTGTTTGATAATAGGAGCCCCCTCGTCCTTCGCGTTCGTCCGTCCGCTCAATTCGCTCTTCTTTCGGGTTCATCCGCGATGGACGATTTACTCGACAGCTCGATTTGGAAAAGCCGTCAAAGACTGAATCACGAGATGGTTCCGAGGAAAAAAAAAAATTCCTAGTAGAAGAAAACGAAGAAAGCAATCACGAATATATACACGAAAGCACGCGATACCCGAAAGCATGCCTGCTGGCACGCAAAAATTGAAAACGCTCGACCAAATTTACGATGTCTTTTTTGCGCACTGCTCAAGGATATTAAAAGAGTGCCATAGAAATTTATCGCGGCGTAATTCATTCTCTACGCGTAGCCTCAAGTATAGTAAGTAATTAAATACATCTCTCGTAGAGAATATGTAATTTCGATAGAAATATTTACCGGCATGGACGTAAAGAAAATCTTGAAAATTGCCGTAGCAAAAAGAAGCACCGTTTAGCGAAAATATCTCTCTCTCTCTCTCTCTCTCTCTCTCTCTCATATTCTAGATATAAAGTACTATATATTATAGATATACTTGAGCAGAGCGTGAAGTATCGTTTCAGGTCAAGAGAGCAAAATTCAAGTAGCGGAGATACAGTTCTAGTTAGCATAAATGAGACGTTTTATAGAAGGACAAACCCACAGTAAAAATGTTATAAACCGATATTAAATCCGAGTCTTATTCTTGCTGACTTATTATCATTTAACTGTATAAATTAATTATGCTATCTGATAATATACAAGTCACATTTTTAAAGCGCTTCTTTTTCTATCTTTCCCTCTTTTCGGCGTGTCAAATCGTCGCACTCGCGCGTCCGAAACGTCTCAATTTTAGAAAATCACGATCCGGATCGTCGGAACAAAAATGTCCAGCCTTCGAGGTCGAAAAACGAAGTGTCAGGCAGCGACAAACGTAGAGTACCCGGGGGCGGTGGCGCGCGAGTAAGGTTCTAAAAAAAAAAAAAGTTGCAAAACCTCTTTAATCTTTCTGGCAGGCTAATTACGCGACAGAAGCGTTCCACCATGCAGCTCGTACTTCCCTTTTAACGGTCAGTACTCGAGCAACGACCGCGCAACTAGCTGGCGGATTTAAACTCTACAGAGAATGACATAGATATACAACGTGCTCATTATTAAATTAATCTTGTTGAAAACAATAATTTTTTGATCACGCATTAGAAACTTTAATATATTAATGAGGAACGATGAGTAATAATATATATACCGCGCGAAGAAAAAGGAGAAGTGAATTTCACGCGTTGACATATCATTCACATTAGAAAGGATAATGAGATTTGCACAAGAGGGTGCATCCTTACGGTAAATGAGATGCGCGAGAGCCGTTGTTTAATATTTTCCGAGGTTGCTGACGGACGGCTGACTTACACGATGATGCGCGCGAATAACGCTACTCGATCATGCCTAGGTCGGGATATTTCAGCATCGTAGATAGGATGGTAATCCTGTTCCATTATAACGAAGATGATAAAAATATGCGTTGCCGCGCAAATTAATCCGGATGTTTCTATCGCAAAATTAATATGCATCAAAGATTTGAACCTAATTGTTCCTTAATTATCTGCAAGCAAATTTTTCTTCGAGACATTTTTAATTCAATCGCTCAACATTGAAGTAATCAGCTTTTTCTTTCGTTATCCTTTATAAATTATGCGTTATTAAATAGCAAAAATATTAAAAATGAAATAAAAATGACTAACTGCGAAAATCCAATTAAGAAAGAAATCAGTTATCTGTAATAAACCCTTCCTTTATTTACGCGATGTCAAGTTAAGAGGTATTTCTCTCCGTCGAGAAGCAGAAACAAGTAGCGAAATACACAATTGAAGAGAAATATCGGTCGCGGCATAAACGCTTTACAATAAAAAATTCCATTAATTAGAAAAATCCTTTCGATGCAATTTCCCCGACAACCCAACTTAACCTACGATGTGCTGCATTATCGGAATTTACGCCGCGCTTTGATCAGAAACGTACTTCATTACCGGAACACTCTGTATCGGATCTCTCGTGCGACTGGTGAGCGACGTTTTCATAACTTTTCAGAGAAGATTAAGTCTCGAGCAACAGCGACGCAGTGGAAAAAACGGTTCTCGAGGAGGTATCTCGTAGCTTAAAGACGAGTAGCAGAAAACGGACGACGTCGAGATCACGATCGGCCCTCATTTTCAGTAAGAGATCGCCTAGAGCTCTCTGGGCGAAAAGTTCAAGTTTTGCAAAAATCACCCCATGATAGAGGTAAAAGAGAACGAGTACGTCCTTGAGAAATCCGATATACCGACAACCACAATTCCCCCCCCCCCCCCCCAACCGTCGCGGCACATTGCTGATAATATAAATGTAATTACGAGAAAATTATATATATATATATATATCGCGTTCCTTACCGCTTCTCTCCTCCTCACCTGTCCGGTACATGGCTCATTTGGCCGAGATTATTCGCGCTAAGAATTTTTAATAACGACGAGCCCCTCGATCGATATCTCTCTTCACCGGCGCAGCAATTGATTCCGATATTCCGAAAGAGCTCGTGATTTTTCGACACGCATCGATTCTGGAGAGAACGAAACTCTCAAGTGTCATCGTGCTCTCTATCTCTAGCTGCAATTCCGAACGAGACGAGAAAAACAGAAAGGCAGAGGCGAAGAGAGAATATAAACCGCTATGAGTATACCTATGTCGAGAATCGATAACAATAAGCAGTAAGGGAGATCGACATAAGCCGCTGATCGACGAGACTAAACTTAATGGAGAACATTCCTAAAGGGAATAGGTAGACATCGTTATATCGGTAGGCATCATTATTACTTTGGGTAAAGCTTCCATACGCTACGTGCTTTCCTGGCGATTCTATCCAGATAAGGGAGGACACATCAAAGAAAAAAAAAAAAAAAGAGCAGCTCACGAAAACTGAATCACTTTTGTAAGCCACTTTAGCGACCACGACCGCGATTAATATCGCGCAAAAAGGAGAAGCTAACGCCGGCTCTGAGCGCGCAAATCCTTTGATCATTAAAAGGACACGGTGTGAAAATAAGTAGCATCGTGAAAAGAGAAATTTATTGTACCGGCGAATAAATTTCTTTGGCAGATTGTCGCAGGGTCACGCGCGTGCACAGACGTGCAAATTACCTACGAGAGGTCACACCTCTCTCCCTAGGGTACGGAAAGCATCGCGCAAACGATATTCCTCCTTCGCGTATTCCACTTCCGCGTGGATGTACATGATAAAAGGAATGTCATGCGTCGCTCGTGCCGTTCTTTATAAAACGTACTTTCGGTATTCCTTCCGTCGCGCGCTACGACGCCATAGAAAATATCATACGTGTATCTTACGCACAAATAGAGAAAGAGAGAAAAACAGGAAAAGAGAGAGAGAAATATTGTGTAAAAAAAAAAAAAAAACACAGTCCGCCCGCACGGATGCTTACACATGCGGAATATTAAACAGCCTGCGACGAGCATGAATCTCTCCCATTGGGCGACGACGATGCACTGCGACATGTATATCGGAATTAACAATTCGACAAAACTGGCGTGCGCGCGCTCGATTTTTCCATTGTTATATGAAAAAAGGAAAAAAGGGAAAAAAAATCGCAAAAGCAATGACCTGTACGAACAATATTTTTCAATAATATTCGAAAAGAAAAATATGCGTGATGCATTCATACTCGTCGAATACAAATTGACGGAAGCAATATGTAATATGAGTAACAAAAAATGAAAAAAGAATTCATTGCAAAAAAATTTATTGAGAAAAGATGCTTGTCCCCCGAAGAAGACGATTCTTTATTTCACAATTCGGCATGTCGCGTTAAGTTTCAAAACTTTCCACGTTTGTTCAACATTCAAGAGCTGACACACGGAAATATCCGGACGATACTTGGAGACCCACGTATGGTCGATTTAAAATTACACGTCGCTCGATCATTCCTCGAGACGTCTGAGAGCATCGCGATACGGCCGCGTATCTCGAGTGAGGTGGAGGAATGGCAGCTCGGGATGTGGTCGCGAGGAACATTGACCGATCGTTTTATTAACCTGATCTTCGGCGAAGTAATAGTCATTTTTCTGCACAGGTCGCCCCCCGGCAGACGAAAGCAACCGCCGTCGCCGTGACAGCGACCTGTCCGGTAACCCCGATCCATTATATGCCGGTTGACAGCGCAAACAGCGTCGTCGTGCTTCTCGCCGACGACCAATGCATTTCAAATAGAGGCATTTATGAGCGTCGTCGCGCGCGAGAAAAGAAGGGCACAAGTAGATAAAGAACGTACACGTAGGATCGGATTACTTATCTTACGCATTCATACACAGGGAGGCTATTCCGATAAAATAATTACGACGTCTCATAATGCTTCATATTACAGGTTCTCATTCGTCTCGGTGTGTATTTTAATAGTCTCGAATAAGACGTATAACAACTTATTCCGGCCATTCTTCAACGGAGAGGCTTGAGAGGGAAAGAAAAGCGCGTTCTCGCCAAGTGCTGGATGTGACGTAAACACTTCGATGGCGCCAACGGCGGAAGACTCGGCAGGAATTCATTAGCAAACTTCTGCGGGGTAGGATACGTCGGCGTTTAAAGAAATTACTTGGAGCACTTCAAGGGGAACCGTTACTATGGTGTTTCTCGTCTCGGCGCCAGGTCTTCTCGATCGAACCGAGAAAAGACGTTCGCGCTTGTGGAGATTAATTACTTAAAAACATATCGATATATTTTTCATCAAAGGAGCGAGAAAGTGACACAGAGAGAGTGAGAAAAAGATAAAAAAATAGTTATCTGTGTTTTTCTTGTATGTTCTTTTAGACGTACCCGGTATTATGTTGTCGAGAATGAGAAACACGCGCCGACTTGGAATGCGATGACACTCTCGCTAAGAATTGCATGTGTATTATATATATGTATGTATATATTTGTTGCAGATTTGTATGCTGCAACGACACGTCGCTTTCAAGATGAGAGATATTGATTTTTTATTAAATAAGAGAGAGAGCTGTTTTTTTTCAACGCGAAGAAAAATTCGACTGCTCTTATTCATATTTCGCACAAGAGGATTATTAACAAAAGAGTTCCAATAAATTAATTAACGTTATGTAGAGATTTATAAATTTGTTAGATTCTCCCACAAATACGCGTATTCTCCGCGGATAATACCATGTTTTGTCGCGCAACTCTCTCTTTGATAGAAATTTTCATCTCTTAATTTTGATTAACTTTGCAAGGCAAATTAAAAAACGCGAATTATCTTATAGATATTAAAACGATAAATTAAATTCTTTTAAAGAGCAATCTCGATTTGTAGATTTAATTGCAAGAGATGAAAGATATCACGTGAAAAATAACAGATTCGGTACGTTTTTCAACATTTGCTACGTCAAATATCAATTTCATTAATTTTACGCGTATTAAAATATATGGACAAAGACATTTCTCTGTTATTTGCGTTATTGTTGCTTTGTAGTCGGAAAACTCGCGTCGGAACATCACATGACGAAAGGAAGAGATTTTGGATTAAGCGGCGAGTGACGAAGGGTTGGCGGCGGATTAAGCCTTAGCGCTCCTGTATTTCCTCTCATCGAAGGCGAGTGCGAACCTCGTCTTTCGAAACTAAGCCTTTGATGATCCGCCAAAATCTTTCAGAGCGTGATCGAAATACGAATCTCGTCCGCATGGGTCCAGTGAGAAATTTTGAAACTGTTCACATCATCATCAAAATTGCAATACTATCTCAATCGAGCATCAATATACTCAATTAAACAATATAAAAATTACATTGCAAATATTACGAAAAGTCAATATAGATTAAACATTTAATAAATATTAGCAATATTTAACAATGTGTAGTCAAATAAAATACATTTAACGCATATTAATTAAAAATAATTTAAAAAAAAATGATATTTTGTTATTATGTTGATAATTTACATAACTCTCTCTATTAAAATAAATAACGCAGCACCTTTCACAATTCAACGAGTTTTGATCAAAGTTCGATATTCTTTTACGTGTTTAAAGAAACGAAGTTGTGTCTCTCCTTGACGGCGACTCTTGTAATCGTTGCTTGTTAATAAACAATATAAATTTCCAATCATAGCCATTATCCGTAGAACGTTTCGCTGATGCTATCGATGTGATATTCGAACGGCGAGGCGCACGCGTTATAATGTACTTAACTTGTGCCTCCGAGCATGTTAACTTTCTGTCTCGAGATTACGTAACACATTATACAACTTGTATAGCACTGTGTTGTCGATGGCAACTTTTCCCCACCTGTCACGTGGCCTATTAAAGAGGGTACATTGCCAATTCACCCCGTAATGTGCGTCGCGATGATTAACATCGCCCGTCATTTAAACCGTGAACAAAGGCAATCCATATAAAACACGGCGCCGTTTAACACGCTCCATTAATTAAGAGCGACGTCATTTTTCTCTCGCGCAACCCTTCTCCTCCGCGCCTATTAAAAATATTACAATAGCGTGAACGTCACATTTCTCACGTTTTCTTTTTCCCTTTCTTTTCTTGCAATAATTACGTCCAATTTGCCAGTGAAAAAATATACCGATAATCGTTTCTCTTTTTTATTATATAAAATATACATATTATTATATTATATATTGTTCAATACGCGCAATCTCCCAATTTATGTATGCAAAAATTTAAAAGCGATATATGCAACGGGATAATAGATATTTGCAGAAATATCGCGCTAATGACACGTGTCATTAAATTCTTACAATCGCAACATGCGAGTAAAAGGTAGTGTATTAATTACCTTTAACGACGTAACATAATCTAACATCTCAATTCCCTTAAGGGATTGGTGTTTGAGTTAGAACGGCGGGCTGTTCGAGGTCGGATAGCACATCTAATCACCCTACGCAAGTGATGCCGTAAGCTTGATTAGTCCCACACTCGCGCATTATATCACCTTCGATGTTCCACAGACTGCTTATCAAGTACAAAAGAGAAGAAGAGTCGGAAACAAATTCGCTGCGAGTGCCCAATTAGTTTATCGGATCAAGTTGATTTATTACACCTTTTAATTCGATTTGTACGTATGTACAATAAATTGCGAGCGTTTTATCAAATAAAAAATATTTAGACAATTAAAAAAATAATATAAATTTTAACATGTGCCTGTGTATCGCGTAAAATAATTTAGACATTAAACAATACCTTTCTTCCTCTCTACGATCGTTAGGAAACGAACGAATATCTTGAAAAGCTCGTATATTGATATAAAGTTTGACGATATGGTTTACTATATAACAACACAGTTATATACACACTAAAAGGTTTCATCTCACCGCGCAACTGCATTATCTAATACGGGGCATTATCTCGAGGAAGAAATTCTCTCGGAGGAATCTCTTCGAAACTCATCAAGAATGTCTATAAACGCGATTTAATCTAGGTAGAGTGAGCCGTATTCCGGAGACGAAAGTTTTACCATTCGGCGCATTGGATTTCAGTTTCGAAACACTACCTTTTCGATTTGTCATGGCGCGTGAAACGCGCGACTTTTTTAAAGTCGTGCATTGCACAAGGAAAGTGATTAATCGTTCCGATGGCCACGGTACCGCTCGTTTGTATACATTTCGGTGCGCTGCAAAGTTCCGGCGCAAAGTTTTAACACGACAAACTCGCGTACACAACAACGAGAGACAGTTTCCTAGTTCAATTCTTAAAGAAACGATGAAATTATCTTTAGGAAATATCACACACAAGGACAACGAGAAACGCGATGAGTTCTCACGTACCAACCGAACAAACGCAATCCAGAAGATGTATATTTTATCTGCATCTGCTTTTACTCGGGAATTATGGGAAATGTTGGAAGATAAATATCGTTTGTAAAATTAGATATGCAAATATATAAAGTTCTATCTTTAAATGCTATTTCATAGATTATTTGCCGGAGAAAAACAACTGAATTAATTAATTGCGCGATTAATCATTCAATTGTTTAATTTGTTTTCTCGTAATGACGAGATATTGGCCTAATTACTTAATCCTTCTTAATGAAGCTCGTATATGTTACAACGAAACTTTGGTTATTATGAGAGCCTCCAATAATTAAAGTCCGCGTTTTATAATTACGTTTTATAAGAAAAAAGAACAACATCTCCATTAAGCAGAAGTTTTCTCTCTCTTCTTGCGGCTCTTGCGTTTTTCTTGCAGGATCTCAAATTTTTTAATCGGCGCTGTGTATTCAAACAAAAGTCTTTTAGACGAGACTTCGGGACAAGAATTGCATGCAACTCGGCCAAACTAAAATTGCAGCGGTTGTCGTTCAAGCATTTAGTGGATAACCCGCGGTGCGGCGAAAAGACGGCTTATCCTTGCCGCATTAAAACTTTAACGTTCTCCGCAGAGAAACGCAAAGAGATGAAACGAAATGACGGCGGGGATAGCGTGCAAGAAAATTCGTGGTTTTCGACACTTAAATGCATAACGACACGAGAGCGCACGAGTGACTTTCGCCAAGATAAAACCAATTTTGCCTTTTTAAGACGCTTGGTTTTTGCGGGCAGAGTAAATCGTGCGAGAAATGAGTTTCGCGATTTTGTGCATTATTTGGTGACGGCAAATTGCTAGATGATAATACAAATGTGGTTGGAGAGCAGGCGTAATGATGATTCACTGCTATGTGTGGCTTCGCGTTATCGATACTAAATTTCGTGCAAAATAGAAATGGACAGCCAAAACTTACTCGTGATAGAGAGAGAGAGAGAGAGAGAGAGAGATGGTGAGGGAGAAAGAGAAGGAAGGACATTGATGTAATAGCGCCGATATATCGGCACGAACGAGCATCCAAGCTTCCGCATGACACGGCCTCGGGATCGTACATAAGCGCCAGCCCGAACAACAAATGACCGTCCGTCGCGGGTTGTTGCGGAAGGGTACGACATCCGGTTCTACAGGCGGACGGAACGCGTGATCGATCATTATTGGAGCGCCGCCTCTCGTCCTTTCGTCCTCTCGCGTATACTTCAACCTGCCGCGATATCTCGGCGAGTCCATCACCCCCCGGTATTCCTGAAGACCGGCTTACTTCGCCAGTTAATCTCCATAACTAAAGTTTGATCCGAGCGCGAGGCGAAAGCCGACTACAACTAAAATGTTTATTCAACGAGAGACGCTGAATCGACTGGAGGAACAGGCGAAATGCATTCGTGCCCCCGCTCTCTTTCTCGTTTAAATAATTATGTAATTAAGTAAAATAATTAAATCTTTCAAATCGGGACCCTTTAATGTTGAGATCTCTCGAAATGAATGTTCATGAATAAGCGGGAGTGAAATGAATGTAATTTAAAGGCGGGGGATTGCTTTTTTATTGCATAAAATTTTCACAGATGTCTGAAATACGAAAACATTTGTCTAGACCAAGACGAGAAAAATATTCTCCCACTTCTTGTCGCGATCAATTATTCGATTTTAATAATAATTATGAAAGGACGTGACGTCGCGGTGAGGCCGCGGCTGTCACTATGCTGACGTAAAGCAAAGCGGGCGCAAATTGGTATTGGAATTCCATTATGCTGCAAGCGGGTGCGTGTGGACCGACCTAATTCGATCGAAATGATCCTTAAACAGGGTTTATAGGGTCTTTAAAATTTCCATGAATACGAGAAGTTACAATGGAGGAACAGATGCGATAACATTTCGAGATTTCTATATATGTTGACCAATGATAGACATTCTATTTCAATATCCGGTTAATGATAGTATCACTCGTCGATATATAAATTTAGCAATCTTAAATAGTATCAAATCGCATGATCGGAATCGTTTTACTTTCCGTTTCCGATATTCGAATTTTGACAGATAAATCTGTCCTTCGGTTTGACACAAAATCGAAATTTTCGATCTATTTATCTATTGTTAACTTCGTCTAAAATCTCTGTTTATTTTCTTCATCCATTATATAATTACTATCAGCCTGCTGAGATTAGTATATTCCAAGTCGTACGCATTTCGATTCAAGTCAAAACGTCTCGCCCATTAATTCCGATGAGATCGAGTTCCGTCGAGCTCGTGTAGTTCACAGACACACCGCCGAAAATCGCTGGTCCAGCTTACAGCAACGTCTTTCCGCCGTCACCGTTATACCGGCCGGAAGGCGAGGAGACTCCGTAATTATGACGCCATTATCGTCGCGCCGAGGGCGCTTAATTACACGGCGTTAGAAGCCCTGGCATACGTTGCGAAGCGAGTTACGTTAAGACGCTCGCGGGAATACTTACTCAAGAGATGTGGCGAGGGCGAAGGCCGCGGGTCGCACCGCGGAGATGGAAGTAAACGGCGGGACCTGACATAATTTTAACCCGCCGGGTCTTGTTAATTACAAAGCGCGGCGTGTACGTCGCGTGGTAGTTTCTGATCACCACAACCTACACCAAAGTTCTCGTCATAACAACATAACGCGCTTTCTCTGATTACGCGTTGTATCGAGAAAAGCATATCTTTTAGCTGCGATTTCGTCACGAAAAGATAAGAAAAACTTTATATAAGAAACAAAAAAAACTTATTAAAAAAAATATTCTCGGAAATATTTCTAGTTGCAAAAATTTGCTATATATAAATACTTGAAATATTCTTTGCTACTTATACTATATAGTTTAAATATAATAAAATCAATTCGAGATAAATTTGACGCTCCTGAATTTAAACTTGTATCAATATCCTTATCGATAAGATAAATACCCGTGAAATGTGGATGGATCCAATTAAGCGAATTAAATTCTCCCTCCTTCGGTTGATGCAAGAATCACCGCAAATAATACGTGTATATCTTGTTGCAATTCCTTGCTGGATACCAAGAGAAGGATGCACACGCCACTACGTAGAAATTAGGCAAACAATCGCTCATGTACAAACAAAACGTACAAACAGATTCGTTGATACGTACATACATATTACAGAGACGCACGTTTGCGTACGCAACGCGACATCGCGCTAACTGCATGTTATTCCCCGTCAAGGCAATATGCATTGTTTGTTAATTCGGCGAGAGACACGGAAAGATTTGTATCAAAATAAGTTTTTCTCAAATTTCCTTCTCTTTATTCCGTGCAGGATATCTCAAATTAAAGAAATCTACGTTCTACAAAGCCCACGTTAACTGAATAGTATCGCATTACGTGCTCCTGTTTTTTTGATTAAGTTTGCTCGTCACCCTGGCACTCCATTAGTGCGATCGCATCGGCGCGATTTTAACGTCGGTGAGTCGTGAAAAATGAGTCGGCAAAAATTCAAGGCGCCCGGAAACTAATGAGCGGTAGCGGTACGTGAAACACGTATACGAGTGTACGCATGTCCCGCGATAAAGCGCGGTCAACCACCAGGCACAAACGACCACCCGCCTAGGCTTCCGTAGGCTCTTTCACTAACGATCGCACACCAAATTACGGGCGGAATCTGGGGCATAGCTGCAATACGGCATTTCGGCCGGGATATGAGACACCGGGTTTAGAAAGCTTTTCGCGAGAAATCAAACGATGCTCGCGCGAGGATAACGATGGAAGTTGTCATTCTTCGATGCCAAAACGGAAGTCGTCGTCGTCGTCGTCGTATCGCGAATAAAACGCCATAAACAATCGGAAATAATAGCGATAATGGCTGGTTGCCATTCCTCAAGGTACGATGACGCGTTCGAAAAATCGCGATCAAGGTAAAAATACTCTCGTGTAATTGCCCGCATTCTCCGGCGCGCATTCTGTATCTCGCTAAATAGAGAATACAAATTGCGTCATAGAGGAAATTAGCCACGTAACGCATTTTCACTTAATTGCGGCAAATACAGCCTCCCCCTCCCTCCTCCTTCACCCGGGCGATCGGCAAACGGAAACGTGCCGCGTGGCTGATAATTCGCGGGATAATTCGGGAAATTTCAGAGTGAGTTTCTCGGTATTACAGCAGTCGATATAATTGACGAGCAACGGGCAGTCCGTCGCGGCGTGAAATTGAATTAAAGCGCCGTCAACCGGCCCCCGGTAGCAACTGTTACTGTAAAATTGTACGACACGTTCAACAGTGTTCGCAGGATGACACCTCGTGTCAACGGATATAATAATCATGCACGTCGGAAACTGCATCGGTTTGCCCTTATTTTTTCAGGAAATACAATTTATCGATCAGCGCGCGTGACGAGCTCGCGCCGTTTAATAGCTCGCCGATCAACCTTATTGTCGTTTAATCCAAGTCGCGCCGACGATATTGCTGTTTAATCATACGTAATTACATATCGGCGCGGTCAACGCCGTTTTCATGATGATTCCGAATCGAGCCGAATATTCGAATCGCGATTTCGCAACGCTGCCTGATATATTTGTTGAACAATTTATTTCGTGACCGCAAAGCGATGAGCCTCCCTCTTCTTTCCCCCCAATTCAATCAAAATCATATTTATTATCATTAATTAAACGAATATTTCTATTTTTAAAAAATCTCGAAAATGTTCTGTGAAACGATGCTCGATTTCGGAATGTAATTAGATCGACAAAGGAACTTTAGCAATCAAAGAAAACGTCAGAAAATATTTTGCCCAACGCGATCGATCCGTCGTCGTTAAGTAGAACAAGTAGAGAGTTATGGCACTCGCGATATTTCTATATCGCAAGATCGATTTAAAGTTCGTACATCCTGACAGAGTTCGGACCCTCCCGAGGAAACTGCTGAGAGAGCGAAATCCTAGACAACTTTGTGCTTTCAATGAGCGCCGATAAAACTGAAATTGATAAGAAAGCGAAGGATACCATTATCCAGAACGTTCTAAATTATGTAACTATTTCTCAAAAGATATATGCAAGTTCTAACTAATATTCTGATCATTAAATTTACAAATATTTTTAATCGTGCAATGTGACTTTGCACCCTTATTCAAATGTTGCCCATAAAAAAATTTCTACAAAATTAGTCGTGCACTTTTTTACAAAGGAATATATCAGAAAGTATTTTTCTATCTAAACTTTGTAACTTTACGTCTCCAAATTTAAATTAAAACTTGCAAAGTCGAAGCGATGTAAATTAAATTTGCAAAAATTTTCCTTGCTCGGAAAATTGCCGGAGCGACATTGCGAAATTTCATTGAAAGATCACGGGAATAGTAATACGGGTTGTATAAATTCGCGAAAAGCGAATTCGTCCACGAAGGAAGAACTAACTCAAACCGAGCGGGTCACCAAGTTCTTTAAACGTAACGTAGTGCCCGCGTCTCAGCTCACGGAAGCCGCCCGAGGATTTAAGTTCGCAAACTTCAAACTTTGTCTAATTACGGTCTGCAAAGATCTCGATGTTCGTAGCGTCCCACTTTTCCATCAACCCAAATACACCGATTAAACGTATACTCGCGCTAAATGCAGTATTCATTTTTGGCTTATATATATATAACGAGAAATCTATAAAATAAATTTAAATAAAGACTTTTTGTATAAAAAAATGCAAAAATCTCGTTATATATTAACTTTATAATATATAGACATTTTAAAACATAAATTTGCTTTTTCTCAGAAAAAAAGAAAAGAGTTTTAATTGTTTCAAAATGATCGTAAAGCTTTTTGTTACATTTTGTGTTTATTTTTATTTATTTACATATCTATTTTTATTTAAGACGATTCCATAAATTGACCATAAAATCTCACTTCGCGGAGCACGAACGCGAATTTATCGTTGCTCTGCAGAATGTGATACTTAAATCGAATGCTACTCGGTGCAAGTGCAGCGCGCAGCATCCGTTAGTATATAGACACTAAGAAAAATCCGCTTTACAAATTTTTACGATATCATTCCCGCCAACAGCGTCTTCGTGAAAATTCCCACGATGGGACTATACGGTGGAAATGTAACGACGGGCGCACGTGTAGTACACGCAGAATGAAAATATATAGATATTCCTAACGCAAGAACAAAATCAGGAAATATGATTCGAGTCATATTGACGTGCACCGTCGGATACGAGCTGGCACAAATATTTCGAGCATCGAATGTCAAACGAGCCGGCAAAGCGTAGCGAAGCAAAACGGGATTATTGTACCGTACGAGAAGCGAATTGAGACACTTTGATGTTCTTATGTGCTACAAATGTATTTTCATTGGCGTCGATGTAACGAAAAAGGAGCAAAATCAGTTTCAGCGAGACGTGTTTACACTTCTGAATGAACAAAAATAAATTCGAAATATCAATGGTCTGGTGAATAGCTTGTCGATATATAAAAATAGAAAATAAAAAGTATTTATTTAATGTCAAAAATAAAAGCGTGTAATTTATCACTGTACGAATTTGCAAAATTCAGAATTATTCTTGCGGACATGTGAAACGTTTACCAATAATGTTCTATAATCGCTAATTGTTTCATAGAGTGTAGAACATTTAAATGTATGAAGACTCGAATCAGGGCGTAATGTTACAATAATTTTACAGATAAAGTAGCATCCGCTTATATTGCAATTGATAGTAATAATTAATCGTTCACGCCGGATTTTAATGATGTCCGCAGGAAATCGATAACTTCATTTGAAGCAGAATACGACTACGACGGAGTTATCGGGACGTGAGCGACATTTCAGAGCTCGATAATGTTATCGGTAATATAGCCAGCGCACTAACATACCGGAAGGAAACGCGCGCGACCGTCTATTCGATCCGGCAATACATTCGCGTACGCTCGAACACAGCAGATAGAGGTATTCGTATCGCCGGCGTATTTAAGTTCGAGGCATTCTCCAATAACAGGAATAGGGACCGTCCTGGAATCCGGCATAAATACGCCCCGGAATCCTCTGCTATATTACTTCACTATTGGCTAACGTGCGGGTACGGAAAAATTCACGAAGGTTCGTTGCACGCGATTTTTCCCTTACGCCATCCCTCCTCCCTTCAAAGGCTCGTGCACATCATCGGCAAGCGATAAGCGATCGGCTGTGAATTATGTGCGATGAGATGAATAAGCATATTTCTTATCTTTAAAAATTCAAAGGCTTAATTTAACGAGTTCGTATAAAAACGAACGGTATATATAAGATGGTGATGAATTATCATCGAGATACTTTGAATCTTACGGTTCAACGTCTTATTATCGCTATATTGTCATATGTCTAGCCGTCATCTAATTTTCGCTGGCCCTAACTCATTATTCATCGCTTGCTAATGTGCACGTGTTTTTAGTAAATAATATCTCGTATCACGCAACGCCGCGTCCATTCGTTCCCTGAAATAAGCCAATATAATTATTTGCTCCATTAGTTTTTGCAAAACAGCAAAACCATTCGCTCGAAACCTCACCTGCAGTTACACATTCCTACCGCGTGCCAGACTACATCCCGATCGCCCGCTATACAAATTGGTCGCGTTCGGGATGTTTCGGATTTTCGAGATATTCCGGATGCTGCATTCGCGACGAGTTGAAAAGTAATATTTTCACCGCGACATCTGAAGAAGCTTGCCTAAGATTCCACTCCGTACGAAAGCAACAGCTATATTTTAATGTATGTCTCTTCTTGGCAAAATGTCAAATGTTCTCCAACTCGCGTCGTACGCGTTTTTATTTTCCTTATACTCTCTTTTACTTTCTCTCTCTATTTAAATATTTTAAAACATATACAAATATATACTATATATCACACAGTAGATATTTGTAGATAGGGAATGCAGCAAGAAATATCGATCCACATGTTTTTTTCTGCTTGGAAAAAACGCCAAGGTACGCTCCGATATATATTTCGAGAAATAAAAGAGCTCTCAATGTGTTCGATGCGCAAAGATTCTTAGAACGAATAATCTGAGCACAAGTCCCCGCGCCCGAATTGACGTAATTTTACTGACAAGAGGCGATCGATGCGCATTTCTCTCTTTTTCCTTCGAAAACTTAATATAATTGCCGAGTCGAAAGCCCGTACTTGTCGCAGAACAAGGCTCTATCGTAAATTTTTTAGCTCACGAATCCGCGGCAGAAAGAATGTTTACAGCGATGCGGAAACGCCTTAACTCGGCCAATGCCTTTACGTTTCGCGAGCAAATTACGAGCGCGACGAAATTGCCTTTGCCGGAAAGCTGCGAAAAATCCTCGACCAACGAGCTGTTTCTCGGCA
Source organism: Formica exsecta (assembly GCF_003651465.1). NCBI lineage: Eukaryota > Metazoa > Arthropoda > Insecta > Hymenoptera > Formicidae > Formica > Formica exsecta. Next base: position 136,072 of record NW_021850207.1, read on the forward strand.
GAGAACGACGCGCTTGGCGGCCGCAACGGTAACAAAGTTCGCGGTAACTGAGCGACGATATTTTACGGCGAATAAGCTAAACGCGATAAAAAATGCTAGCCGCTTCGTTAAAAGCGAAACTTCTCTTTCTCACCGTAATTTGACGTTCGCTCTATTTCTCGATTCATTCGCCAAACGATCGCGCTTCCGATCTCTCATCGATATTTCATATAGAAACACGTGTATCGCGACCACGTGACTAATGTCATTCACCTGTCAAACGAAACATTGAAACAAATATCGATGTCCACATTTCATATCGATGTTTAACAAATTGACGAGTGTAGCGATCAGATTTGTATGGGATTATATACTGTATTGTTAATATTGCGGATTATATAATCAACGGTGATTCTACACGATCAAAGGATTTGCCACGCGTCGTAGACGTACAAGTATTTTGAACGGAATTTATACGATTACACACTTTGCTTAAATTCAACGTATTTTATTTTTGCATTTAAAAGCTGTCCACACGAGTAAATACGATAATATGATTAATATTGAGCGATTATCCGCTTGTCACATTTAAAAAAAGTTGGAATAATTTCGCTTCTCACCTCGCGATTCCTTCATGATCAATTTGTCGATTGTATGTGAAAAAATGACTTTAAAAGTTTGCGTTGGCTTGTATTTTATATCAGACGGACAGTCGTTAGATCAGTTTTTCAATCGTACCGTCATCACCTTTGCTCGTCGGATATCGTGCGCTACTTTATCCTTAACCCTTAGTCGGGCTAGACAGGCAAGATTGGCGTTGCGGAGAACGATATCGTGTTCCTAGTATTACTCTAGCCCTTCGTCTCTAATTTCAATCAAGTCGGCGACATCGTTAATCTATCCATCCACTTATCTTAACCGCGAAAGCTAGTAGATCAGAGCAGAATTTTATTTTATCTCGTGTATATAAAAGTACACTCTTCAGCGCAGTTGTTGAACAAAATGCCTTTGAAAAAATTTATCAATATTAATTCGAAAATTCAATAATATTTAGATATATATCTCAGCTTAATACGAATTATATATCGCATATAACGTATAAATAATTAATATGTAGAAAATAATACAAGACTTTCTTGCGTTTTCTTTCTTGTGAAAGATACGTTAAAATTATGATAATGCGTGTTGAGAAACGTATAAAAAATTGTATCAAACTTTAATCAATTAATAATTTGTTTTTTCAAGAAGAGCAAAGACAAGCTATATAAAATTTCAGGTCTCGATTATGTGGCGGCAACGAAGAGTCATCGAGAGATCGCGTCGACGCGTGCCACGAGGACCGATGTGACGATCGATCACATGGACGATCATGAGGCACATTTCGTGCGGTCGTCCGCAAAGCGACGGAGCTACGGATGGTTTACGAACGGGTCGAGCGAAATAATTGCCCGGATTTAATTAACAGTAGTCAACGCCGGGCGCTCGTCAACGTGGCGCCGGGCTAATAAATAGCGGGAGATCGCTATGCACGGCGACTTGGCGTGCGAGAGAGCTAGGAACCGAGCGGGGAAACGCGTAATATTTCACCAAGATGAACGCGTCAGCGAAGCTTCGTGGTCGCGCAGACTCCACGA